>NW_025334277.1:0-186177 GCF_014858855.1 Bufo gargarizans
CAGACTACCCAAGAAAAAAAGCAAGCCTGTCTTACAAATGGGAGGCTAGCGAAGTACCGGAGGCCGCTGCGGTTGATAAAAAATATCAAAACTGATTTTTTTATCGCTGCAGCGCGTGTAAAGTGAATGTGCAGTGATCAAAAAAAATTTATTGTTTTTGTCACTGCGGCGGGGCGGGCGTGGGTGAACACACATGTGGGCGACCGATCAGGCCTGATCGGGCAAACACTGCGTTTTGGGTGGAGGGCGAACTAAGGTGACACTAATACTATTATAGATCTGACTATAAAAGTACAAATGCGGATTAGCGATACGCTAATCAGTGAATAAGTGACTGCTTTGCGGTGGGCTGGGCGCTAACTGATCGCTAAACTACCTAACCAAGGGGCCCTAACTATCCTAAAACTCTACGGTCTCAATACCAGTGAAACAAAGTGGACAGTTTACCACTGATCACTTTTTCCTTTTCACTAGTGATGACAGGGGCGATCAAAGGGGTGATCAAAGGGTTAATTGGGGTGCAGGGGGTGATCTGGGGCTAAAGTGTAGTGTTTTGGTGTACTCACTGTGAAGCCTGCTCCTTGCTGAGACCAACCGACGAAAAGGACCAGCTAGAGGAGCAGGGAAGCATATAACACATCATATTACTAATATGATGTGTTATATGGCTTCTGATTCGACATTTTAAAAATTGCCATCCTGCCAGCCACGATCATTGGCTGGCAGGCTGGTGACGAAATTATGCTCGATGATTTGCCGGCCCGCGATGCGCATGTGCGGGCCGGCTCAGTCCGAAATCTCGCGTCTCGCGAGATGACGCACGGATGCGTCCAGGAGGAATAAATCAACCGCCTCCCGGACGCATCCGTGCGTTACATGGTCGGGAGGTGGTTAAAGTAAAAACAAAGGACAGTTTGTAGTATATGTACTCTAAAGTATTTAAAGTGAAAGTCATTTATTGCCTGCATCTATTGCTATTGCATTTAAAGTGAAAGTCATTTATTTCTGCATTTGTCAATATTGCATTTAAAGTGAAAGGTCCTTTAATATTCGTATTGATTGTTATAACATTTAAAGTAAAATGTCTGAGCCTAGCATTACCATGCCACTGTTAGAGTAGAAGTTGAAGAGCAAGGGAACCTGTCTGAGGTAGAAGAGTCTGATGCAGCATTAGTCTTAGCTCAAACAAATAGCCCAAGCAGATGAACTAAGACGTTCATCATGTGCCAGAAAACTGACCCCAAAGATTCTGGAAAATTTGGAGCAAGAAGCAGCACTGAAAGGAAAAAAGTTTGCCAGAATGTATGATAAGTGGAAATTATACATTAAAGACATTTGTAAAAAGCTAAAGCAAGAAAGTATAAAAGGGAACTTGAGTGATATGGTAGAGACGGTAGAAGAATCTGAATCGGAGCTTATGGCAGCATGTGTCAACCTGCGGTCACTTACGACACCTTCCCAGGATATTTTAAGGAACATGGACACATGAATGTGCAGTCACTAAGGATTAAGTAAAGCTCATGAGGGAACTTTCATCTGAAGCTAATCATGATGAAGTTAAAGCAAGAAGTAGAATGAATGAGCTTTTTATGAGAGACTATGCTAGGTCCTCAGGGGGACCCACAGTCTCAAGTGTGACTTCCTTCACTAGCAGAAGTGCCACCCATATATCAGAATTTTCAAATACTTCAGCCAAAAGAAAGGAATTAGCTGAACAACTTTCTGTCAAGAGAGCAGAAATATATATTTGAAATATATCGGAAACATGAGGGAATTATCCTTCCCCAAATGTTGGAGGTATTAAATCAATCATGGATATGGGGATCTCTACCCCCATCATGGATGGAAGCGACGATCACATTGATTCTAAAAAAGGGGAAGGACCCGTTGTTAGTTGAGTCATACCGCCCCATCGCTCTGTTGAATACAGATTATAAAATTCTCGCAAAACTGTTGGCCAATAGATTGAAGGTTGTAATCCATAAAGTTGTCCATGAGGACCAAACCGGGTTTATCCCTAAAAGGAATATCCAGGATAATGTAAGAAGGGCCTTCCTGAATGTTCAGATGGGGAGGGGGGAGGACTGCTCCATCCTGTCTCTTGACGCCTCTAAGGCGTTTGATAGGGTGGAGTGGCCCTTCCTCTGGGGAGTGATGTCCAGAGTGAGGATAGGAGAATATTTCTCTAGATGGGTCCAGGTTCTATATCGAAATCCGGTATCTAGGGTCCGAGTTAACGGGGAGTACTCCCCTTACTTTTTACTGACTCGGGGAACACGTCAGGGATGCCCCCTCTCCCCTTTGCTATTTTTGTTGTTCTTAGAACCAATGGCATGTAAAATTAGAGCAGATAAGAAAATACAGGGCTTCGGATGTGAGGGAGAGGCCGATAAAATAAGTCTTTATGCGGACGATGCTCTATTATTTTTGGGGGAGGGGCATAGGAACCTACCCAGGGTTATGAGAAGTATGGATGAATTTGGATCCTTATCTGGATATGAGATAAATTGGGAAAAATCAAATTTTCTCCCACTGAGACATCCTGTCCCACTGGGTTATAATTATCGGGTGAGTGTTTTGACCCCAGCAGAATCGTTACTTTACTTGGGTATCCATATAGGGAATAAGTTGGAACATTATGAGAAATTGAACATACTCCCAATAATAGACAAGGTTAAGGCCAAAATTAGAACATGGTTAAGGTTACCTCTGTCACAAATAAACCGTATTGCGCTTATTAAAATGACATTATTACCAATGTTACTATATGTATTTAACGCAAGTCCAATAGTGATAGAAGATAAGTTCTTTAATAAATTGGAGAACCTCTTTAATGAATTAATATGGGGGCGCAAACGAGTTAGAATCAGAATACAGTATCTTTATAAAGAAGAGGGTGGCATTTCCGCTCCCTTTTTAAAAGGATACTATCTGGCCGCACAGCTTAGGCTACTTTCACACTAGCGTTCGAGCGGATCCATTCTGAACGGATCCGCTCATATTAATGCAGACGGTGGCTCCGTTCAGAACGGATCCGTCTGCATTATAACTTAGAAAAATTTTCTAAGTGTGAAAGTAGCCTGAGCGGATCCGTTCAGACTTTACATTGAAAGTCAATGGGGGACGGATCCGCTTGAAGATTGAGCCATATGGTGTCATCTTCAAGCGGATCCGTCCCCATTGACTTCCATTATAAGTCGGAACGGATCCGCTCGCCTCCGCACGGCCAGGCGGACACCCGAACGCTGCTTGCAGCGTTCGGGTGTCCGCTCACTGAGCGGAGCGGAGGCTGAGTGCTGGCAGACGGATGCATTCTCAGTGGATCCGCCTCCACTGAGAATGCATTAGGGCCAGACGGCTGCGTTCAGGGCCACTTGTGAGCCCCTTCAAACGGAGCTCACGAGCGGACACCTGAACGCAGGTGTGAAAGGAGCCTAAGATGGTGTGTGAGGAATCGAAAGAATAAATGTATACGGCTTGTTTTTGGGGAGAACTGTAGACCCTGGGAAGACGTTTTCTCTATTCTTGAGAAAGGCCCCTCTGAGAAGAAAATAATAACAAAACCTTTCAGAAAAATGCTTGAGTACATTTGGCAATAAGTTCGACGTATGGTCGGAGTGTCCCAAGCGGTTCAATATACCCCCTTGTGGGGGGAATGCACACTTACCACAAATTAAGCAAATGGGTGATGTAGTTCTGGGAAAAACAGGGGATATATTTAATTTCACAGGTTTTAGAATAAGGGACAAATTAAGCCCCTAAATGAAATTCTTCCGGATATTTCAGTAACACTTATTGATAAATTTCGATATGCACAATTACGACACGCTATATATATACGGAAACAAGAGGTATTTAGATATTGTACAGAATTCTTTTTTAGACCTCTGCTATGATCTGACGCTAAATACCTCTGCCGTATCTCACATTTACACTAAGTTAAAACACGAATACACTAATCAGATTACATTTAGAGCTGAAGGTAAATGGGAAAGGGATTTGCAGAATGTGGAACCCATTATATGGGACAGTGTCTATAAAAATATTAAACGGTCTACGATCTCCCCGGCCCATGCATGGATTCTCCTAAAAATTATTACACCGCCTCTACTATACACAAGCCTTTTTACATAATATATACAAAGATAGAAACAGAATTGCTATAAATGCAATAAAGACAGAGGTGAACACATACACTTGTTGTGGGAATGCCCGGGAATAAAGAGTCTGGACTAAAATATTTTGGAAATTGCAGAATAGCTCCCCCCTGAAATATGAAGTGGGAATTGACCTTAGCGATCTTGGGCACCTTCCCAGAGATAAAGAAAAATAAAACTGAGCAACTACTTTGGCTCCGGGGGCACCGCCTTGGCCAAAATAATAATAGTTAAACACTAGGGCTCTATAAAATACCCTAACTTCCAGGAATGGAAAGAGTATATGGACAGGGTAAAGATATATGAATATAGCCTCGCCTATACGGAAAAAAAAAAAGGAGTTTGGCAGCGGATATGGGGTAGGTGGAAATAAACAACATCCAATAATAATAATAGTAAATAAAAATAGGTAGGATAGTGGTGGCCCCGCGGAGAAAGAGGGGAGGGAGGGGGAGGGAGTGGTGGGTGGGTATCAAATAAGAGGGGGATTTGATATATGATGAGAACATGTTGTACTGTATAGTAATGTATTTAGTAATATGATATTTGATTTGTTACAATGTAATCTTCTGTGTCTTTACCTCTTTTTTGAAAAAAAAAAAAAAGAGAGTAGAAATTGAAATGGAAGCTGCCATCGAGGCATAGTGCTGTCAAATGGAAGCACAGCACCATCAAATGGAAGCTGAATTGAAAAGTCTGGAAACGCAAAAAGAAGTTAAAATCATAGAAGCCAGACTCAGAGTACATGAAGAGGATATGAATCAGAGTGGTCATAGGTCCAAATCTGTACTAAGTGAAGAAACAGACTCCTACTTTCCTTCATATGCCCAGGAGAATGGAAGGAAATATCTAGCTTGTAGTGAGGAAATAAGTCATTATCCTGCCATCCCTGCTCAGAAAAACAGAGAGGCCTAGTCCAGTGTTAGGAAAAAGGTGTGCAAATTTACTCTCTATCTCTACCGGAAAAGATGAAGAAAGGGACTCGTCTAATTCAGAAATAAGTGAGAAAATAGAACCGGATGATTCTATTCCTAGATGCCACGGGACTGCTCAGGAGAATGTTACAACCATTGTCCCAACAAGACCACAGAGAACAGTCCTAACTAGACTTCCCGTTCCGGAACTTACTGCATTTTAAGGAGACGTACTGAAGTTCATAGAGTGGAAGGCAAGCTTTGAAATGATCATTAAGCATTATTGCTTCAGTCCAGTCAGCAAGTTATTCTACCTTCAGAGATATGTGTGTGGGGAAGCAAAGGAAGTTCTTGAAGGTAACTTCTATAGAAGAGACAAAGAAGCCTACAAGCAAGCTTGGGAAAAATTGAATGCAAGATATGGTCACCCTTTCTTAGTACAAAGAGCCTTTAGAGAGAAACTGAATAACTGGCCTAAAATGGGTCCTAAAGGACACTTCAGACTCCAAAAGTATGGTGACTTCCTGCAAGCATGCAGCAATGCCATCCCACATGTTCAAGGACTGGAAGTACTTAACGACTATCTAGAAAACCACAGGATGCTAACTAAGCTACCTGAAGAAGTGGCTTCTATGTGACTAAACAGATCTAGGTAAGAACTTCCCGAGTTCATCAATAAGGAAGCACGGATAGCATGTAATCCAGTAACAACATTTTATGTCTTAAAATCCTTAGAAGAAAGGCCTGCAAGAGAGATAAAACCTGCAAGAGCAACTAGCTTTGCAACCAACTCAGCAGCTAAAGGTACAGATACCTACGAGAGCAAGTTCAAAGTAATCACAGGAGGAAAGGGTGAACCCTACGCTGTTTAAACTAATCTAGGATGGGGTGTTGTTGGAGGAAAACAGCAGATCGCAAACTCAAGACAGTTGACAGGATTGTGTCATCGAATATCTGTCCAAGAGTTACCAACTTTAAGTCCAGCAAAAATAATCAAGATCCTTGAATCCGACTATGCAGATATAAGTTCTAAAGAAAAGAGTGTATCCCAAGAAGACATAAAGTTCATACACACTCTAGAAGAAAGTATTCAGCAGAATCAACAAGGTCATCTTGAAATGCCCTTACCCTTTAGAGAGCGACCTCGTCTTCCAAATAACAGAAATATTGCCCTAGCAAGATTGAAATGTTTGAATAAAAGAATGGGAAGAGATCCCAAACTCAAGAATGATTATTTGAAATTCATGGAAGGCATCCTTGAAGAAGGACATGCAGAGAAAGTTAATAACCAACCTAAAGAAGGAAAAATGTGGTACATCCCACATCAAGGTGTTTACCACTCAAAGAAACCAGATAAGATTACTAAAGGGACCAGATCTTACAAACACTCTGCCTAAAGTACTCTGTAGATTCAGAAAGTATCCCGTAGCGGTCATGTGTGACGTTGATAAGATGTTCCACCAGTTTCATATGAAGATAGAGATTTCCTGAGGTTCCTATGGTGGGAGGACAGAGATACAGATTCAGAGACAGCAGAATACAGAATGAAAGTACACTTGTTTGGAGCAGCATCGTCTCCAGGTTGTGCCAATTATGGTATGAAGTACCTGGCTAATCAGAATAAAAAGGATTGCGCTTCAGCAGCAAATTTTCTGAAGAAAAACCTTTATGTAGATGATGGTCTTATAAGTCTAGAGTCCACAAAATCTGCAATCGAACTAGTCAAAGAAAGCCAAGAGTTATGCGGAAGAGGAAACCTGCTCCTTCACAAATTTTTCTCAAACAGAGAGGTACTGGAATCCATCAGTGACTCTGAACGTGCAGCAACAATGAAGAATGTAGATCTTAATTATGATCATCTTCCAGTTCAGAATGTACTTGGATTGGGATGGAATGTAGATAATGACAAGTTCTTCTTTAAAGTATCTATTGAAAAGAAAGTTGCAACTAGACATACCAATCTTTCCGCAGTGGATTCTATATATGATCCATTGGGATTCTTGGCCCCAGTAATCCTCAGAGCAAAATAAATACTACAAGAATTATGCAGACAGAAGTTAGGATGGGACGAGCCCATACCTGAAAATTTGAGGCTAAGGTGGGAGAGTTGGATAAGAGACCTACAAAACTTGAGAGAGGTTCGGATACTCAGATGTTTTGTACCTCATGATTACAGAAAGTACAAGAAAATAGAACTGCATCACTTTTCAGAGGCCAGAGTTGCTCCTACAGATGTAGCAGGGTTAACACTCAAACTCTTAACTAAAATTTCTTAACTCATCGTGTTATCTTGAAACAAAAGCCATTGAAAAGCAATTGAAGGTGTTTGCTTAAGGCATTTAGTTTAGATAACACGTCTCATAAAACATAAGTGATAACTCTACTACATCTGTACCAGTATTCAGACAATACCAAGACTTGAACTGACAGCAGCTGTTGTTTCAGCATCAGTAATCACGTTTTTGAGAGAAGAATTGGAATTGAAAATAGCTGAAGAATATTTTTGGACGGACTCACAAGTTGTCCTAGGATACATAAACAACGAAGCTCGAAGATTCCAAATCTTTGTCACCAACAGAGTTGAGAAAATGTTGTGAAATAACAAATCCAGAACATTGGCATCACATTGACACAAAGCATAACCCAGCAGATCATGCTTCAATAGGCTTGAATGTAACAGAATTGAAAGATTCAAATTGTTTCACAGGCCTAGGGTTCCTTTGGGAAAAATAAATCACGCTGTAACGGGGTGCCGAAGGTGCCGAAGTCCACCTGACTATTCTTTGCAAACTCCTTTGGTACTTCTCGACTCTCCTGGTATTTATGACCCCGGCTTCTCCTGACCTTTCTTTGCTTATCCCTCTGTACTGCGTTGTCCTCTTGGTTTTGACCCGGTCTGTTCACTATCTGTTATTTGTCTTGTCTGTCCTTCCCGCATGTATCCTAAGTTAGGGACTGCCGTCCAGTTGTCCCCTGTCATTAGGACTTGTGAGGCAAGTAGGCAGGGCCAGGAGTGAAGGTGGAGCGCAGTGGTCACTATCCACCCCCCTGTGTGTGTGTGTACGTGACCGTTACAGATTAACAGGCCCAATAACCACTGTATAATGAATCCTCTGGTGACCCTGACTGACCATGTCTCTAATCTGACGCAGATGGTGCAGGAGCTAGGGGAAAAACTCAGTTCTTTTGAGTTAGGGCAAGGTTCTTCCACTCCTCAGGCCTCCAGTCCGCATTTTGAGCCCCAGATTAAGCTCCGAGAACCCTTTTCTGGAGACCGGATAAAGTTTCTCTCTTTTAAGGAGAGTTGCAGACTTTACTTCCGTTTGCGCCCCGTGTCCTCTGGCCCCGAGAGTCAACGCGTGGGCATTATCATTTCCCGACTACAGGGTGATCCCCAGGACTGGGCGTTCTCTTTACCTGCTGGCGCCAGTTGTTTAACTTCTGTGGAGGGGTTCTTTCAGGCCCTGGGTACCCTCTATGATGAACCAGACAGGGCTTTAGTAGCCGAGACGGCTCTAAAGGCACTGGTTCAGGCCAATCTACCTGCGGAGGATTATTGCACCCAATTCAGAAGGTGGTGTGTCCCCTCAGGATGGCACGAACCAGCCCTGAAGAGTCAGTTCAGGTCAGGTCTGTCTGATAATTTAAAGGATCTTCTGGTCAGTTATCAACTTCCAGAGACCTTAGAGGAGATGATGACCCTTGTTGTCCGACTTGACCGACGAGTTAGAGAGAGATGACAGGAACAACAGTTCTCTTCCCAGATGGTGGTCCAGCCAGAGGCCTATCCCAGAGACAATGCTGAGGTCTCCACCGAGGAACCCATGCAGGTTGGCATGACCCGAGGGAATCTTTGCCGCAGACGTGGAGAATGCTTTTACTGTGGAGATCCTGACCATTGGATCAACCAGTGTCCTAAGAAGGTCCTCTCTGTCAAGTCTCCTAAGGCAAGGCAACCTAAAGACCAGGTACACCCTGATTTTTCTAAATGTAAGCTTTTGGTACCCAATACGATTTCTCTGGGGGTAGATAAATGGCCGGGTAAGGCCTTTATTGATTCTGGCTCAGCGGCCAGCTTTATTGACTCTGAGTACGCTGTAAGATTGGGTATTCCAATGTTTGCTTTACCAACTCCTATCCATGTCATGGCTATTGATGCTACTTCTCTTATTGGTGGTACGGTAAGCTCATGTACCTCAGAGATTTCTCTAACCGTGGGTGTGTGCCACTCAGAGAGATGTTCCCTTTTAGTCCAGGAGAACCTACCGGCTGAGGTGGTACTAGGGTTGCCTTGGCTCCGACTACATAACCCCACTGTAGATTGGTCCAAGGGGGAGTTGGTGAGATGGGGGCCTAAGTGTGACTCGTGCTTGTCCGTGGTACAGGCTGGGGTCTCAGTAAAGTCTGATACTTTACCCACTGTTAGGGAATATTCTGATGTATTCTCATCACAAACCCCGGGAGGTTCTACCCCCCCCCCCATAGACCTCATGATTGTACTATAGAACTAGTAGAGGAGGCCAAGTTTCCTAAGGGGCGAATTTATAATCTTTCTAAGCCCGAACGCAAGGCCATGGAAGATTATATTAAGGAGAGCCTTGGTAAAGGGCATATTAGACCTTCTGTCTCCCCTATGGGGGCGGGGTTTTTCTTCGTTAAGAAAAAAAATGGTGGTCTTAGGCCATGTATCGATTACCGGAGATTAAATAAAATCACTGTCCAGAATAGATACTCCCTCCCATTGATTCCGGATTTATTTAACCAGGTTCTGGGGGCAACCTGGTTTTCCAAGATTGACCTGAAAGGGCCATACAATCTAATCCGAATCAAGGAGGGAGACGAATGGAAGACGGCGTTCAATACTCCGGCAGGACACTTTGAATATCAGGTGATGCCTTTTGGACTTAGCAATGCCCCAGCTGTGTTCCAAAACTTCATGAATTACATTCTTAGGGAGTTCTTAGGTAAATTTGTTATTGTCTATCTTGACGACATTTTGATATTCTCTCCTGACTTCGAATCCCATGTGTCTCATGTTAGACAAGTATTAGAGGTGTTGAGCGAGAATCAGCTATCCGCTAAGCAAGAGAAATGTGTCTTTGGTGTACAGGAGATTCTGTTTCTAGGGCATGTTCTGACTCCTCATGCCTTCAAGATGGATCCTGGTAAGGTACTAGCAATTAAGGAATGGGTAAGACCTTCATCCTTAAAAGCCTTACAACGGTTCTTAGGTTTTGCCAATTACTATCGTAAATTTATTATGAATTTTTCCGTAATTGCTAAACCGTTGACCGACCTTACTAAGAAAGGGGCGGATTTGGAGAATTGGTCTACTGAGGCCATTTCTTCATTTGAAAAATTAAAAAAGGCATTCAGTAGCGCTCCCATTCTGATCCAGCCTGATCAGGAGAGACCTTTTATTGTGGAGGTGGATGCATCCGAGGACGGCGCAGGAGCAGTTCTTTTCACAAGGTCCTGCTAGCCTCACTAACCTGAGACCATGTGCCTTCTTCTCCAGGAAATTTTCTCCCACGGAGAGAAACTACGACATAGGGAATAGGGCGTTGCTGGCCATTAAATGGGCATTTGAGGAGTGGAGGCATTTTCTGGAGGGGGCAAGGCATTGTGTAACTGTTGTCACTGACCATAAAAACCTTATGTTTCTCGAGTCTGCTAAGAGGTTGAATCCCCGTCAAGCCAGATGGGCTCTGTTTTTTACTCGTTTTGATTTTTCCATTACGTTCAGGCCGGGAAGTAAAAATGTGAAGGCGGACGCATTATCTCGGAGCTTCCATGCTTTTCAACCTTCTGAGGTACCACCTGAATCCATCCTACCAGCAAAAATCTTCACAGCAGCTCTAACCCAGGATATCTCGGCACAGTGTCACGATTCTGCCTTTTGTGGACATCCGGGTGTTGAGGGCACTAAGGATCTGGATTCTAGATCTTATTGGTGGCCCACTCTAACTAGGGATGTCAAGTCCTACGTGTCAGCCTGTGAGGTTTGTGCCAGGTCCAAGACACCTAGGACTCGCCCTGCTGGTAATCTACGACCCCTACCCATTCCCAGTAGACCCTGGTCCCATATCTCGATGGACTTTATAACTGACCTACCGCCGGCGGAGGGTAAGACTGTGATTTGGGTAGTGGTCGAATAGGTTTAGCAAGATGGTCCATTTCATTCCCCTGTCTAAACTCCCGAATGCCAAAACCCTGGCGTCTATTTTTGTGAAAGAAATTGTTCAGTTGCATGGTATCCCGGAAAATATATTGTCTGACAGGGGTGTGCAGTTTGTGTCCAATTCTGGAGGGCTTTCTGTCAAAAATGTCAAATTTCATTAGTCTTTTTCCTCCTGCCTACCACCCTGAGAGTAATGGGCAGACTGAACACCTTAATCAGTCTGTGGAACAATTCTTGAGGCTGTATGTTGCTGATGACCAGCACTTATGGGTGAAATTTCTTCCATTGGCTGAGTTTGCTTTGAATAACCGTGTCATTTCTTCTGCTGGGGTTTCACCTTTCTTTTGTAACCATGGTTTCCACCCCAGTTTTCATTCTGGGTCATCCGTCTCCTCATCTAACCCTGAGGCGGATAGGCTCTCCTCTGAACTGTGCACAGTTTGGGCCCGGGTTCAATTGAACTTAGAAAAGGCTCAAAGTTCAAGGCCGACGTTCAAGGGGGGTGAATTTTCAGGTTGGGGATAAGGTATGGTTGTCCTCCAAGAATCTCTCTCTTAAGGTAGATTCTAAAAAGGTTGCTCCTCGTTTTATTGGACCATATAAGATCACGGAGGTGATTAACCCGGTATCATTTAGGTTGGAGCTGCCCGAGTCATTCCACATTCTTAATGTGTTCCATAAATCTCTACTTAAAAAATATTTTGAACCAGTAGTACCATCGAAATCCTCGCCTCTGCCGGTTCTTGTTAATGATGCTGTCGAGTATGTGGTGTCTAAAATAGTGGATGTCAGGAAAGGTGCGTAATTCCTTGCAGTACCTGATTCACTGGAAGGGGTATGGACCTGAAGAGAGATCTTGGGTACCTGCCAGAGAGGTTCATGCTCCTAGACTTGTTCGAAAATTTCATTTAGAACACCCTGAAAGGCCATCGCCTGAAGTCTTGGGTCCGGTGGCCCCTCGTAAAAGGGGGGTACTGTAACGGGGTGCCGAAGGCGCACTCGGTCTCCCATCAGCCGCAGACCTGCTGCTTAGCTTCGGGAGTGAGGATCTGTGTTTGACCTCGTTCCAAGGGCGGCTTTGCTAGCTAGGAGGCTCCCTGCTCCTAGGTCTGCCTGGAGCGCCGAGCTGATCACTCGGTGCTCGAATGGTCGGTCTGTCGGTCATGTGACGCTGGCCACGTCACATGACCCTCACTCCCCACTATAAATACAGGCAGCCTGCTGGACACAGGTTGCCTGTTAATTCTAGGTTCCTGGCATTTTGTTGGACTACTGAATACTACCTGACCCTGTTCCCTGACGATCCTTTGCCTGCTCCTCCTGAACTGCGCGTCTATCCTGGTATCCTGACCTCGGCTTCCACCTGACTATTCTTTGCGGACTCCTTCGGTACTTCTCGACTCTCCTGGTATTTATGACTCCGGCTTCTCCTGACCTTTCTTTGCTTATTCATCTGTACTGCGTTGTCCTCTTGGTTTTGACCCGGTCCGTTCACTATCCATTATTTGTCTTGTCTGTCCTTCCCGCACGTATCCTAAGTTAGGGACTGCCGTCCAGTTGTCCCCTGTCATCAGGACTCGTGAGGCAAGTAGGCAGGGCCAGGGGTGAGGGTGGAGCGCAGTGGTCACTATCCTCCCTCCTTTGTGTGTGTGTACGTGATCATTACACACGCCTAGTAAAGGTTACTGTCACGGCCTATGGTGTGTTTTGTGACACTTTCCTTCACTTGGTTGCCCGTGGCAACGTGTGGTGTTGTGTGCATGTGGTGGCAGTGTCTCAGCCCTATGGCTGATCCCCAGGACATGGTTGCCACGCATGCCGTTGCCCGCAGCAACAGGTGAAGTGTGTGTTTATGTGTGTACCTCCCCTTTAAGTGGCCGTCTTCCCTTGCCTTGTGTTGGAAGGGTTAACTCCCTTCTGTGTGTGTGATCACTGGGTGTGTCTGAGTGTGGGTGTGGCTACTTTGGGCTATAAAGCCTCTGCTGTTTTCAGTTAGCTGAGGGGTTCTTCAGCCATGGTTGCTGGAGACATCCTCCTGTTATACCATCTGCCAGTGGGGGCCACCCTTGTGGTCATAAGCTTTATGTATGGTGTTCAGTAGATGTTTCTTTGGTCTTTATTTATTGCAGCATATGGTTTCCTGGGTTCCCGTGTTATGTGTGTTGTGTGCTGTGTCCTTTGTGTTGTTGTGGACAGCAGCACTTATACATGGGTTCCAGGCTCTGTGTCTGTGGCAGGTAGGTGTGGTACTGTTTGCACTTACCTGTCATTTCCATATGTCTGTTTCTGTTTCCCCTTTCTTTATAGCTTTGCCAGTGAGACTCCTGTTCCTCCGTGTCTAGGAGGAACAGGTCGTCTTACCCTACTCCTAGTCCAGGGCCACCCTGAGGGCTAGCAGGAATATCAGGTTCCGGAGTATGAGCCCTCCTACCATCAGGGTCGGCTCATACAGGCTAGGAGACAGGGTCAGTATTAGGGATTGTTTAGGAGGTGACCTGATCCCTGTCCTGGCCATGCTCTGACCATCCATCTGCTGATACCGCACGGCTGAGGGGTTTTTTCCATCCTCAGCCGTGACAGTTACACAGACTTGTCTATGGGTGATCCAGAAATAAAAGTTGTACAAATATTGAGCACTGCTGCCAAGTGTCAAGATGACATACTTGAAAGACTAACCAGATGTTCAAAATGGTATATCGTCATAAATGTAGTAGCTCGAATTCAACATTTGGCAAAGGGAATCAGAAAGAAGGAATTGTTGAATGTAGAAGAAATAATGAAAGCTGAAAAAACAGTCATAAGACTCATTCAACAGAGATTCTACAGTGAAGAGTTGAAGAGACTTAGTCAAGAACCTAAAATGCTTCCAAACAACCACCCATTGTACAAGCTTAATCTTGTTCTGCAGGATGGTATACTGAAGGTGGGAGGGAGATCAGAAAATGCATTGTTAGCTAGGAGAGTGAAGCATCCAGCAATTCTACCCAAAAATTCTATCTTTACAAGATTGATTATTGATCACTACCACAACATATCCTTGCACCAGGGAAGAAGCTTTACCCAAAGCTGTTTGAGAGAAAGTGGTTAATAGATTGTGAAAGGAAACAAAGTTATAGCAAAGTAGATAAGTAAATGTGTAGTCTGCAGAAAGGCACGTAGACCTACCGACAAACAAAGAATCCTGTAAGCCCATCAACACCATTTCTTTATAGCAGAATGGATTGTTTTTGCCCATTCATTACCAAACAAAACAGCAAGGATTACAAGAGATATGGACTAATATTTACATGTCTAAGCTCCAGAGCCAATCTGATGCTAAGAAGTAAATGGCAAACACCCAGAATAAATTTCCAAGTTGGTGACATAGTGTTAGTAAAAGAAGAAGATTTACCTAGAAGTTCTAGAAGTTCAAAATGATGAAGACAAACTAGTAAGAAGAGTGTTGTTACAAATAGGAGACTCAAAACTTTTACAAAAATTCATGTTTAAGTCCTACCACTAAGAACATAGAATTATAGGTAATTTTGGTGGGAGTGTAGCTGGTCAGCTAAGACCTGTCCTGGGTTGCTAATATAGTTTGTGTGTTTATACAGCTAGACCTGCCAATAATGTCAATACAGTTTCTATGTTTGTGTGTTAAAGACAAAAGCAGAGTTATTTACAGTGACTTCATGTTTGGATGTCATATAACTGTTATATATATATTGTGTTTACAGAAGCAGAAAAGATAATATGCCTTTAAGATTCATTATGTAATATAAGCTAAGTTCAATAACACAGCAGAAACAAAAGAAAGCATAGGGTTAAATTGTTGTTGCTGGGCAGGATTTTTGACCAAACACAGCCAGCCTCACACACAGCAAGAGTTTGACCAATCACAGCGAGCCTCTCACACAGCCTGTGTGGGAAATTCCCTAGATAGTATCAATACACCAGAGGAGAAATGCTGAACAGACATTCACTCAACTAAGAGCTGTGTTTTATGGAAGCAGAGAGGCCAAAATAGGTATTTAAAACAGTTATATAATGTTCCTACTGGTAATATAGTGATTAGAACTGTATACTGAACTGGTTATATGTACAGTCAGGTCTATAAATATTGGGACATCAACACAATTCTTAAAGGGAGTGTGTCATCAAAGTTTCACCTTTTTAACCCTTCCCATAGCTTTCTAGCAGCCTTACAGTTAATAAAAACTTTACCTTTATGAGCAATCCTGGACTTATAAAACTGGCAAAAAACATCTTAGTAGCATATGCAAATGCGGGCTCGCAAGTGCCCAGGGGCGGCGTTACCCTCGTAGGTGCCCAGCTAGCTCAGTCTCAATCTACTTACATCTTGTTTTGCCAAGAACCTGCGCACTCAGTCCGTCGGCCGCAAAACACCACAAAGGAGGCGGTCCATCAGCGCATGTGCATTAATTACTGTAATGCCGTACAAGGAATGGGCATCGCAGTGTGCATGCGCTGGCCGACGGACTGAGTGCGCGGGATCTCGGCGAAACAAGAAGTAAGTAGATGGGCGGTCAGAGGGAAAGAATGGGCGGGGGAAGCAACGATAAGGCTGAGCTAGCTGGGCACCTACGAGAGTAACGCCGCCCCTGGGCACTTGCGAGCCCGCAATTGCATATGTGTCACGGATGATGTTGCAGCTAGCTGGAAGTAATGAATAAACGTCCGACTGGCTTGATCCCAAACTAAGGAGCATATAGGTGACCCCTATAAAACCCTAAGAGCTCACCCTGACTGCTAAGCACATACAAGGGTCTCCAAGGTAGACGATTGTATGCCCACGTACCTAAGACTGTGTGACACCTGAAAACCCTATAATAGAGAGGGGACATGACCACCGGCTACCTGCACTTCATACGGAGGAAGTCAGGGTCACCTAGAATCAAGCCAGCAAGGAAACACAATACATGAAAGGACTTATCTGAACAAGCAGCAGCAGAAGCCTCCAGCACTGAACACTTAATCCAGGAAGTAGTATAAACCGCAAAGTGAGGCAGTATCGGAGGGAATATAAAGGAAGGAGGATTAGTCTAAATAGGTGACACCTGGGAGAAGGAAATGAGATGAGAAAATGAAACCAAAACAAAGAACATCATGCAAGGGGTAGAGAAGGACGTCTGTCAGACCTTCTCACAGAACTGGCGGTGACAGTACCCCTCCCTCTACGGGTGAACTCCAGACACTCAGAACCCACCTTCTCAGGATGAGACCTATGGAAAGCCTTGATCAGACGAGTGCCCTAATGTCCGCCACTGGGACCCACATCCTCTCCTCAGGACCATAACCCTCCCAATGAACAAGGTATTGGAGAGAACCACAGATAATGCGAAAATCCACAATCCTAGAGACCTGGAATTCAAGATTACCATCAACAAAAATCGAAGGAGGAGGCAAAGAGGAGGGTATAGTGGGTTGAACATAAGGTTTTAATAGGGACCTGTGAAAAACATTATGGATCTTCCAAGTCTGAGGAAGATCAAGACTGAAGGCAACTGGATTGATGACGGACAAGATCTTGTAAGGCCCAATAAACTTAGGACCCAACTTCCAGTCGGGAACCTTCAGTTTGATATTCTTTGTAGACAAACACACCAGATCACTCATATTCAGGTCCGGACTAGGCACACGTCTCTTATCCGCCACACGCTTATATCTCTCACTCATCCTCTTCAGATTACCCTGAATCTTTTGCCAAATAAATGACAAAGACGAGGAAAATCTATCCTCATCAGGTAAACCAGAAGATCCCTCTCCAGAGAATGTCCCAAACTGTGGATGAAACCCATATGCACCAAAAAATGGTGACTTATCAGAGGACTCCTGGTGACGGTTATTTAAAGCAAACTCAGCAAGGGACAAAAAAGAATACCAATCTTCCTGATTCTCCACCACAAAACAGCGCAGATATGTCTTCAGATTCTGAATGACGCGTTCTGTCTGACCATTCGACTGTGGGTGAAAAGCAGAAGAAAATGACAACCGAATCCCCAAGCGAGAACAGAAGGCCTTCCAGAATCTGGAAACAAATTGCGTGCCCCTATTATAAACAATGTCTGAAGGAATGCCATGCAATTTAACAATGTGATCAACAAACGCTTGCGCCAACGTCTTAGCATTGGGTAACCCAGGAAAGGGAATGAAATGCGCCATTTTGCTAAAACGGTCCACTACCACCAGAATCACAGTCTTCCCCGAGAAACGAGGCAGGTCCGTAATGAAGTCCATGGACAGATGCGTCCAAGGACGGTAAGGAATGGGTAACGGGAAGAGAGAACCCGATGGCCGTGAATGAGGGACCTTGGCACGAGCGCAGGTCTGGCAGGCTGCCACAAAACCCTCAACCGTCTTACGAAGAGCCGGCCACCAGAATCTCCGAGCAATGAGATCTACTGTGGCTCTACTCCCCAGGTGCCCAGCAAGGACAGTATCATGGTGCTCCTTAAAAACCTTGTGTCGTAAAGCGAGAGGCACAGACAACCTCCCAGGAGGACAAAGATCAGGAACCTCTGCCTGGGCTGCCTGAACCTCTACCTCCAAATCAGGATAAAGAGCAGAGACGACCACCCCTTCAGCCAAAATTGGACCCGGGTCTTCAAAGTTCCCCCCCTCCCGGAAAACAACGTGACAGGGCATCCGCCTTTACATTTTTAACCCCAGGGCGGAACGCGACAACAAAATTAAACCTAGAAAAGAACAAAGACCATCTGGCCTGTCTCGGGTTCAGACGCTTGGCTGACTCCAAGTAGGCCAGATTCTTATGGTCGGTAACCACAGTAATAGGGTGTCTGGCTCCCTCTAGCCAATGGCGCCATTCCTCAAAAGCTAATTTGATGGCCAACAACTCCCTATCTCCCACATCGTAATTTCTCTCTGCAGAGGAGAGTTTCCTTGAAAAAAAACAAAAACCACATCAGTGCCTTCTGATTCTCAGGAAGCTCCCAATCAAGCACAGCGCGGACCTTCTCAGGGTCCATGCGAAAACCAGAAGCGGAGAGAAGAAAGCCAAGAAATTGAATCAACTGCAAATACACATTTTTCCAGTTTAGCGTACAATTTATTCTCCTGCAGAATGAGCAAGACCTGATGTAGGTGGTCCCTATAAGTTTTGAAATCAGGAGAAAAAAAATCTAAATGTCATCTAGATACACCAGTACAAATTTCCCCATTAAATGATAAAAAATGCGGTTCACAAAATGTTGGAAGACGGCCAGAGCATTCATCAAACCAAAGGACATAACCAAATTCTCGAAATGACCCTCAGGGGTATTGAAGGCAGTCTTCCATTCGTCCCCTTCTCTGACCCTGACTAGGTTGTATGCCCCTCTTAAATCCAACTTAGAAAAAACTTTAGCAATAACAATCTGGTTAAACAGGTCCAGGATCAGAGGAAGTGGATATGGGTCACGAATTGTGATTTGTTAAGACAAGGTCTTAAAGAACCATCTTTTTTCTTAACAAAAAAAACCCAGCGGCAACAGGTGACTTCGAGGGTCGGATGTGTCACTTTCTCAGGCTCTCAGAGATATAAGTACGCATAGAGACTCTTTCAGGTTGGGAGAGATTGTATATAATCGTACTCCCGGTGAGGGGGCAGCTCCTGGACACCACTCTCGGAAAACACATCCGAAAATTCAGAGAGAAAATATGGTACAGTCTTGGTAGAAACATCTGAAAGACGCTGTGAGGCAATTCTCTCTGCAAAAGTCACTCCAACCATTTATTTGCCTTGCTTGCCAATCAATGGTGGGGTTATGTTTAGTGAGCCAGGGTAGCCCCAACACTAGAGGAGTAGGTAATCCACTTAGGACGAAACATGACATATCCTCAATATGAGCTTTTCCCACAGTCAAACGGATATTGTGAACTATGCCCTTTAACGATCTTTGAGAAAGTGGAGCTGAATCGATAGCAAAAACAAGTACATCCTTTTCCAAAGTGCATACCTGGAAACCATGCGATATAGCAAATTGATTATCAATGAGACTGACAGTGCTGCACTATCTACAAAAATCTCACAATGTTCTTGCTGTCTAGCTCCACCCTGGCAGGTAGGAGGAAACGGGAACTACAAGCAAACGGCAAACCTTCAATTTCCGCATCAACCTTGCCAATAGTAGCAAATGGAAAGTTTTTAGAGCGTCTTTTTCTTTCTTTTTTATTACCCTCAGAAAACTCAATGAATCTCCTAGAGGGGCAAACATTAGCCAAATGATTTATACCCCCACAACAGAAACAAACCCTCCTCTGAGAGCTGAATCCTCTACTATCAGAGGCAAGCAAACCTAGCTGCATGGCCTCCTGCTCAGAGGGGATTGAGAGAGACTGAGACCCCTGCATACTGAATGAGGCAGCCCCACTGTCCTTGGACTGAATATGACTGGAAGGAGTAGTCTCCTCTCTCTCTCTAAGACGCCTGTCAATACGAACAGCTAGAGACATGGCAGACTCCAACGAGGCAGGTCTCTCATGAAAAGCAAATGCATCTTTCAATGCCTCTGAAAGACCATGGCAAAATTGACTTCGGAGTGCAGCATCGTTCCAACCAGTATCAGCTGCCCATCTCCGAAATTCAGAACAATATATCTCTGCGGACTGTTTACCCTGGCATAAAAGACGCAGTTTAGATTCAGCCAGAGCAATACGATCCGGGTCATCATATATCTGCCCCAGGGATACAAAAAATTCATCCACCAATCGTAGCGGCCGTGCCCCCACCGGCAGCGAAAAGGCCCAAGACTGAGCGGTATCCCTGAGCAGCGAGATGATGATCCCCACCCTCTGCTCCTCATCACCAGAGGTATGGGGAAGTAGGCAAAAATGGAGTTTGCAAGCCTCTCTAAAGCTAACAAAATTCTCACTACCCCTGGAGAACGTATCCAGAAGCGAGATCTTAGGCTCGGAACAAACTCCATGAACACAAGCAGAACCAGTCACCTGAAACTGAGACAGTTTTACGGAGATCTGCTACCTCCAATGAAAGACCTTGCATGTGGTCAATCAAGGCTGAAACCGGATCTATGCTTAAGACGGTAAAGGCGGTTTATAATGTCACGGATGATGTTGCAGATAGCTTGAAGTTATAAATAAACGTCTGACTGGCTTGATCCCAAACTAAGGAGCATATAGGTGACCCCTATAAAACCCTAAGAGCTCACCCTGACTGCTAAGCATATACAAGGGTCTCCAAGGTAGACGGTTGTATGCCCACGTACCTAGACTGATTGACACCTGAAACCCTATAATAGTGAGGGGACATGACCACCGGCTCCCTGCACTTCATACGGAGGGAGTCAGGGTCACCTAGAATCAAGCCAGCAAGGAAACGCAGTACATGAAAGGACTTATCTGAACAAGCAGCAGCAGAAGCCTCCAGCAGTGAATACTTCAATCCAGGAAGTAGTATAAACAGCAAAGTGAGGCAGTATGGGAGGGAATATAAAGGAAAGAGGATAGTCTAAATAGGTGACACCTGGGAGAAGGAAATGACATGAGAAAGTAAAACCAAAACAAAGAACATCATGCAAGAGGTAGAGAAGGACGTCTGTCAGACCTTCTCACAGAACTGGCGGTGCCATCAACGCCTTGCGGCCTTTAGACTTACCGGCAAATAGGATGAAGAGAGTCTCATCTATCCTGAACTCCTTGGATCTATCCACATAGATCTGGAGGCATCTCAAGATATCCAACGGATGCTTGACAGGATCCCTGGAGGAGGTAGAAGGAGAAAGAAAAACTGGCAAAGAAATCACCTGATTAATGTTCTGAAATTAAGGGACCTTAGGCTTGAAATATGGAAGGAATCTCAGGAGAACCCGGTCTTGAAGAAAGATGGTGTAGGGTTCTGAGACCGATAAGGCTTGAAGCTCTAGGATTCTCTTGGCCGAGGTTACCGCCAGTAAGAAGACTAACTTCAGAGTCACGAACTTTAAATCCACCTCCTCCAAAGGCTCAAATGGGGGAGATGCTAGACCCCAGAGCATGACTGATAAGTCCCATTGAGGGATGGGCCTCAGTACTGTAGGCTTCAATCTTTCGGCTCCTTTAAGGAAGCGTTTGATGAGCGAGTCCCGAGAATAGGGTCTGTTGAGACAGGCCAAGATGGCAGAAATCTGTGCAGATCTGGGCAGAGGTGAGTGTCGCATGACACCAGGGTCTGCCGTGGGGGGAGCCTTCAATAATGTCCCCAACTCATCTGAATGAGCTGGGTAAACCAGGATCTCTTGGGCCAAAACGGTATGGCTAACACCGAGGCCTGATCCTGACTAATTTTCATCAATACCCTCGGTATCATGGAAAAGGGAGGGAAGATGTAAGCCAGCCTGAACCTCTACGGTATCGACAGAGAATCTATCGCCAGGGGGTTGTCCTTCCTGTAATGGAGCAGAACGTCTCCACCTTGGCATTGAACCTCGTTTCCATGAGATCTACCTCTGGCAAACCCCACCTGAGGATTGTCTGCCTGAATATCTCAGGGATGCAGGGACCATTCCATTGTTGGCAGACCGTGACTCAGACGGTCCGCGATTATATTGCAGGAACCATGGATGTGGATGGCAGAAAGGTGGGAAAGGTTCAACTCTGCCTCTCTGCTTGTTGATGTACAGGACCGCAGTCATGTTGTCTGACTGTACTCTCAATGCCAAGCCCCGGATTCGGGGGGCAAAGTGAAGGAAGGCTAGCCAGATGGCTCGAATCTTGTGGAGATTGGAGGAAAGTAGCCTCTCCTGAGGAGACCGAATTCCTTGGACTGGGGAATCGTCTAGGTGAGCGCCCCAGCCTACTTGGGACACATCCGTAGTAAATATGACCCAGGATGGCTGGGTTATAGACTTTCCCACCCGGGAGATGGAGCCAACATCTCAGGGAGGTTCGAGTCTGACAAGACAGGGAACACAGGGAATTTAGCCTGGCGTGGCTGCCATCCCATTTGGCAAGGACCTCTGATTGTAAAGGGCGGAGGTGCCACAAAGCCCAAGGGACTGTCTCTGCAGCCGCTGACATGAGCCCCAACATCTTCATGAGAGTCCTGATGGAAACTCGACGAGGAACAGATAGGAACCTTGCCAGGTCCAGAATCCGAGTTTTTCTTTCTGGAGTCAACTGGAGGGACATCCCAACAGAGTCTACTATGAAGCCTAGATAGGTTACTGAAGTCGACGGGCTCACGTTTGACTTCTGCCAGTTGATGATCCACCCTAGGCGGGGCAGAAAAGAGATAGCTACATGAAGATGGTGGGTAAGAACTGGAACCGAGGAGGCTTTTAGGAGCCAATCGTCCAGGTAAGGAATTACTTTCAGCCCTTGAAGCCTCAAAGCTGCCACCACCGAAACCACCACCTTGGTGAAGGTGATGGGAGCAGAGGAAATCCTGAAGGTAAGGCAACAAATTGAAGGTGCCTGAGGACCCCCGAGACCTGGACCGATTGAAAAATCGATTGAAAAATCTAAAATCGGTAATCATCCGGAGGTCTCTGGATTTCTTGGGAACTAGAAAAACCAGAGAATAGATGCCTAAGACCTGCTCTCCTGCCGGAACCTCCTTCAGAGCGCCCTTGAGGATATATTCCTGGATATAGGTCTCCAGAATTGCCTGCCTGGCAGGCGGTAGGCGATGGTTGACGACAAATCTGTCCGGAGGAGGCTACTTGAGGTTTATTAAGTAGCCTTTGGAAATGACCTTTAGGACCCAAGGGTCCGGAATCTCCTGAGCCCAGACATCCTTGAACTGGCCGAGACGCCCCCCGACGGGCACAAGGGGAAAAGGAATAGGAAAATCTTCCGGAAGGATGGCAGTAGTAGCAGGTTAACCAAGAGCCTGCGAGAGGCCCATAGTCAGGAGGGCTTAGCCTCCTTAGCTCCTCTGCGAGGGCGCTTCGAAAATTTTCTCTGCGCCCCCCAGTCTCTACGCAATCTATTTTGTGCTTGTTGGCCAGATCTGCCGCCACGCTCTTGTCTGCCCCGTCCCCGAAAGGGCTGCTGGGGAAGACTTTTCCCCTTATCTGAGAGATCCTCCATGATCTTGTCCAATTGTGAGCCGAACAAGCAGTCAGGCTCAAAGGGGAGACCCCACAAATTATACTTCGATGCGTTATCCGCGACCCATGGTTTAAGCCATAAGGGCCTGCAGGCTGTAGAGACCAGGGCCATGGACTTGGCTGCCAATTTTAGCTGTAACTGTGCCGTGTCGCACAGAAAGTGCGTCGCCAGGTTGACGGTCTTAAATGCGGCCAGGATGTCGTCCCGGGACACCCTCTGGTCCACATCCATCTGGATATGATTATGGTGGGAACGGAGGAAAGATAAAACTTCCGTATCCGCGATAGCGGTCGAAGCAGAGGCTGCAGCAGCCGAGTAGCCTCTTCATAACGTGCACTCTACCCTCCTATCAAGGGGGTCTTGCAGACTAGACCCATTGTCTTCTGGCACCAGAGTGCGTCTGGACAGTTTGGCGATAGCCATGTTCACCTTGAGAATGGAACCCCATGATTCCACCAAGGAGTTCGCCATGGGAAACATGATCCTGAATTTCTTAGTGAGGACTGGACCTTTCTCAAGCTTTTTCCATTCCATCCGCATAACGGAAAGAAGGGTCTCATCCGCCTTGAAGACACGCTGTGCACGACCGGCGGGATTGGAGGGCTCCCCGGTGTCAGCATCATGGTCTCCCGACCTGATGGACGTTTAGCAATTTCTGAGTTTTCTCTGGTGGAAAAAAGCATGAGACCAAAGAAATTGCAGCGGACGTATCCATGGGAGCTTGAGTAGCGGCAGGAAGCCTCTCGTCCAGCAGGTGAACCACGCCTTAGATGATTCATCCACATAACCCTTGACCCACTGGTACATTTCTTGCATGGTGGGTTCCGTGGCTGACTGGGATCTACGGCAAGCCTCACACCTCAAAAAGGGACAATTGTCATCCAGCAGCGTACTGCAGTCAAAGCAGGCCAGATGCTTCCTCTTTGAGACCGATTTACGGGTCTCCGGGTCCTTAGGTGAAGCCATCGCTGCAAAGAAAAGAGAATGAATAATTCTGAGAATTTGACAACCATCAGGAGAAGGGCATAAGCAGAGGCCCACCAAAGTAGTGCAGAAGAAAAAATCATAATAAGAACAATAGTAGAAGTATAGTTACTAATGGGCTCTGGGAGCTAGCTTGCAAAGCGTGTGCTGCCAGGGGACGATTGAGAGACAAATGGAGCTTTAAATAGGTGGAGCTCCGCCCCCAAGGCTGGAACTCCCGCCCCCAGGAGGATCTAATCTAGATCCTAACTCCCAGACAAAATAAGCCTATTACAATTAAAAAAATAGGCTAAAATACTCCCCCTCCCCTCGCACAGACAGAATACAGTAAAAAAAATCTAGCCTAAAAAGGAATATACTCGGCCAAAGCCGAGAACCGGAAGTGATGCCGGGAAGGGGCCAACGTCACTTCCGGTGATGGCGGCACCCATCGGAGACGTGGCGAAAAACGCAGCACTGGTCGACAGCCCGGAGAAGAGAGAAGGTAAGAAAAGGAGAAACCCCGAAACTTAGTAAAGAGGGGCTAAGAGAAAAAAATCCTAAATATCCAAAGTAGGTGGAAAGAAACCGCCAAACACAAACAAACACTTCCCCAAAAACCGCCTTTATCTTCTTATTGATTTTAAGAGTATTCTTTACTTCTGATCTAATCAAAGTCTTGATATTCTTAAAAAAAAAGAAGGGGGCTCTTCTTTCTATCTGTTCTATCAATACATGGTTGGCAGAGTTTTTTCTCATAGGAGGATGAAAGATGTCCTACATAAGGCGCATTCCTTGTTCTTTCTCTTGACCAGTACCTTCTTAGGCTTGCTCTAAACAAACAATCATACAAGAAAAAATTTCCAGTGAGAAAAAATGCAGCTGCATGGTAACTCACCCAACTGTTTTCTCTGTGCCCAAAGTACTGAAACCGGTGTCACATTCTCCCTCTCTATAGATTCCTGTGTCCTGTCTTCCTCCCTCGTGACAGTGGATCAGGCAATTTTCGCATAAAGGCAAGCCTGCTATAAGCGGTTAAAGTATTAGATTTATCCCAGGGGTCAAATTATGACATGGGACCCCCATTGCAGAGAGTGAAAGAGAAGAAGGAATATGGCAAAGAAAATCATACTTTCGTAACCTGGAAGCATGAAGCGCTGCAGTCCTTCCGCGATGAGTTGTCCTCAGAATGGGGCACACATCTGCTTCACTGCTTCAGTGTTTGCAGTGGTGCAGGCTCCTTTACACGCTGAAGGCCCGAAGCACGTTATCACGTGAATCAGGAAGAATGCACCAAAGCTCCGCCCCCACTGGAAGAGACCGGCTCCAGTTTCCAACACATGGCGTGGCATTACTTCAATGAAGATGCCCACACACCTGCCACAAGAAGCAGGGAAGCCCCTGGAGCTCTCCTGTATCCTAGGATCCTGACAGCCTGAACCTCAGCGCGGTGTACCCCGGCAGGATACCGCTAGCCCTCTAGGGACTCCCTAGGAAGCAAAGACCAGCGGTAGGTGACCTGAAAAAGAAACTGTAGGTCTCCTACTCCAGGGACAGCAAACCACTGACGGGTGTAGAGAGGCTCCACCTTTTATTCTGTAGGTTTCCTGTCCCTGGAGGCGGATCCTCTCTCTGTGGTGCTGTCATGGGGGAAGGGAAAAATGGAGCTAACAGCTACCATTGCCTTCTGTGAACACAGATACTGTTGAAATTGGGCATGCTACAGCTCTCCCGGGACTGTGGGACAGCATCCAAAATCCAGGACTGTCCTGCCATATCTCTGATGGTTGGGATATATGTGAAATGTACTGAAACTGCATAAAAAGAAAAGCAAAACGTGAGAATCATAACGGACAAATGTGCCAGTTTTCTTTTACAAACTGAACTGTTTTTCTTTTAATCATCTAGAATTTCTCTTGAAAAATCCCTGTGTTGTGACTGTAGCAGGGTTGGACATTAACAGCTTGGAAAATAGCACTGGCTTACATAACACAGTCACATAAAACATCTTGAGACCAGATATTTGGTTCATATGTGAATATAACCACTTTTCCCCTGTATTATTCTGTTTCCTTTCAGATGTTGGACCCCTGCTTCCACCTACCACATGCAGCTGGTCACATGCATCTACTGGCAGACAGCAGCGCGCTACACACATGACAGCCGAGATTTTCCTGGGTTGGAAGAGTTGCCAGACCAACCACTTAAGGAAAAAAATGAAGTGGCATATTTCTTCAGGCCTTCACAAAGCCAGAGCTTCCAGGAGGGGTTAAATAATGACATTTCTATAAATAACCAGCAAAAAACTGTCTCCCAGGTTATTGAACTATGAAAAAGCAGATCCATATGGTATCTCTATGTTATATCATTAGCAGTGCAGTGTTTAATGTATTGCCATGCTTACTGCAGAGATGGTGCTTACAATATATATCCCTCCTAAACTTTGATGAACTGTGATAACTAAAGCAGCATACAAACAACCGCGTGATAACCATTCTGCAGACGGCAAACCACGTATCTGCAAAACTTGGGCATTGGCGCTGTGGCGCTGACCCATTGACTTCTGTGTTTTTCCCAAACTAAGCCTTTGTGCTGCAAAAGATAGGACATGTCCTATCTTTGGCTGCATCTTGCGTATTGTGAACCCATGAAAGTCAATAAGTCCACACCGTGGTGCAGGGCATATGGTTGGTACCCTTGTTTTGTGAATCCGCGGTTTTCCTCATTTAAGGGGAAAAAATTCCTGCCCGACTGCAGTAAGGCAATCAGAATAACTCCCTGGATCAACGACCCCTCTCTAGTAGCTATAGCCTGTAAAATTATTACACTCCAGAAATACATCCTGTCACGAGGGTGTCAAGAGCCACGTCTGACTCCGTTATACCCGGGGTCAGGAAGTCGCAGCGGGTGGCTGCGCGCTCTATGTCTAAAGATCACGTTGTTTCTTAGTGATTGTTTTCTGTGTTTGCCTTGCAATCCTTTTTGTCTCACTCAGGGATCCGTAGCTTCTCCTCCTCAGCTGTTTCTTGTCTGCCACTCCCAACCTCCTTATATTCTCCTCTCACACTTCTCTAGTTGCCAGTTATAGAGCTTCCTGCCTGGACTTCTATACTGACCCACTGGAGCTGTGAATCCTGGTTGTTGTTCCAGAGTGCTACCCTCCGGATCCCTGTTGGGCTTTTTGTTGTCTCCTGTTGTCGCCCACCTGGGATTATATGTTAGTCTGTATTGTCTGTCCTCCCCTTGGTGTTTTCCTTTAGAGCTAGTGGTGCGGACTAGTGTTCCCACCGCCCTGTTCACTATCTAGGGCTCATCTTAGGGAAAGCCAGGGTTTTAGGCACGTGATCGGCGTACGGGTGAGGAACCCGTCTAGGGACGTCAGGGCAGCCAGGTGCCAGCCGCAAGGTGAGTCAGGGGTCACCACCTTCTCTCTCACTTGGGCAGGGCCTTCCTCTTTCCCTCCCTCTGTGTCACGTATGTGATAGTCACGCCGATCGTGATACATCCAGGCCCCTCTTGAACTCTTTTAGTGAACTCACCATCACCACCTCCTCAGGCAGAGAGGTTCATAGTCTCACTGCTCTTACCATAAAGAATCCTCTTCTTTCCTCCAGATGCAGAGAATGTCCCCTTTTCACAGTCCTGGGGATAAATAAATGATTGGAGAGATCTCTGTACTGACCCCTGATATATTTATACATAGTTATTAGATCTCCCCTGAGTCGTCTTTTTTCTAAAGTGAATAACCCTAATTTTGATAATCTTTCAGGGTACTGTAGTCCACCCATTCCAGTTATCACTTTAGTTGCCCTCCTCTGCCTTGTTCACAGGAGCCCAGAACTGTACACAGTACTCCATGTGTGGTCTGACTAGTGATTTGTAAAGTGGCAGGACTATGTTCTCATCACAGGCTTATATGCCTCTTGATGCCCTATAATCTTATTGCCCTTGGCAACAGCTGCCTGACACTGGTTTCTACAGTTAAAGGGGTTATCAAATTTCTCAACCAACCCTCCTATGTGCTGGGACCCTCATAGGTAATATACTTACCCCGCTCCCAGCACCGCTCGCAGGTGACGCTAGGGAGACTCGTCCCTGTCCCCGTCTGCCATTGGGTGCTCCCTCCCAACACCGGGAGTATAGTGAGAAGCACCAGCGGCAGTATGGGGACCAGGAGCGGCGCTGGGAGCGGGGTAAGTATATTACCTGTGAGGGGCCCACCACATGGGGGGCTGTTTGAGAAATTGGATAACCCCTTTAAGTTTGCTGGCAAGTAAAATTCCTAAGTCCTTTTCCATGTCAGTGTTACCCAGTGTTTTACTATTTAGTATGTACTTGTGACTAGTGGCGTGCTAACAGATGTAAGCGCTCATTGCTGAAGCACTGGGGGCTGCGGTCCTGTCACTCAGCCTGCAGGCACAGATTGCGCTGCTGGCCTCTGTGGGTGGAGCCTGCCATCCAGAAATCTGCATAAGCTCCACCCACACAGTGCTGCAGAGCGATTGTACTGTGTACAATCGTACTGTGAGCTTCAGGAACGGGACAAGGTGAGTAGTTATGTGTTTTGTTTTTAACACAGAGGGGGCACAATTGGCATTGCAAATGTGAAGGGGGCACAATGGGCATTTCTACTATGGAGGGGGAACACTGGGCATTTCTACTCTGGATGGGGCATAATGGGCATTTCTACTCTGGAGGAGGCACAATTGGCATTTCTACTTTGGAGAGGGCACAGAGGGCATTGCTAAAGTGAAGGGGCACAATGGGCATTTCTACTATGGAGGGGGCACAGTGCACACAGGGCATTACTACTCTAAAGGGGGCACAGTGCACAGAGGACATTACTACTATGAAGGGGCACAGAGGGCATTTTTACTGTGAAGGGGGCACAGAGGGCATTATTACTGTGAAGGGGCACAATGGGCATTACTAGCACAGAGGGCATTACTACTATTAAGGGAGCAGAATGGGGAGTTCTACTATCGAGGGGGCACAGAGAGGACATTATTACTGTGAAGGGGCACAATGGTCGTTACTACTATTAAGGGGGCACAATGGGCATTATTACTATTAAGGGGGCACAGAGGGCATTATGACTGTGAAGGGGCACAATAGCCATTATGACTGTGAAGGGGGTACAATAGGCATTACTACTAATAAGGGGCATTATTATTGTGAAGGGGCATTATTACTATGAAGGGGGCACAATGGGGATTATTACTGTGAAGGGGCATAAAGAGGGCATTACAACTGTGAAGAGGCACAGATAGGACATTACTACTGTGAAAGGGGCACAGATAGGACATAATGAAGGGGTACTACCACTTCATCAATGGAATAAAATGGCCGCAATGCTTTAAAAAGGGTAATAACATAATATAATAAATAATTTAATAAATAATTAAAATCATCAGCATTAATAAATTAATGAACCATCAGAACCATTAAATAAATACAGAAATCCACTCAGAAACACTGAGTAATACAGCCCCTCTAATAAAGCAAAGCAACGTTATTACAAAATAAGGGGAGGGTAGGCGGGGCGACGAATCCAGTCTTCTTGAACTGGCCCAGAAGCCCCGCCAGACCCGCAATTTAAAGAGGACAACTTTCCCACCGTAGGCAAGGAGACAAATCAGGGAGCAGTATTCTCCCCCAGCAACAGTTTCCTCCAATCAGCGCCGGATCTGCAGCTGCCTCAGAAAATCCTGTGGTAACCAGCTGGAACCGGTCCAAGGAAATCTCCTCAAGTAATTCTGAAATAAAAAGCTGGAAAACAGCAAACAAGGGGGAAGGGAGGGGAGGAGAGACAAACAGCGAAACCCTACCTAACTAAAATTAATGGTGCCACTGCCCCCATGTGTCCCCCAAGATAAACGCTCCGGGGGGTCTAACATACTAACATGGAGGCAAATGGCATCAGTCATACCTGCATGACTTAACCCTAAAAATAAATACACTACAACTTAATTAATAGAATAAAATGGCCGCAATGCTTTATTAAGGGTAATACCATAATATAATACATAATTTAATAAATAATTAAAATCATCTGCATTAATAAATTAATCATCAGAACCATTAAATAAATACCGGAATCCACTTAGAAACACTAAGTGATACAGCCCCAAAAGCCAAGCCTTAAAAAGGCGAGGCCCCCCCCCACAAACTTTGCAGCCATTTTTTAATTACATTTTGCAGACCGAGATTAAAAATATCAGCGCCAATATCAGACAGTTGCACATCATCTGCTCTGAACAATCCCGGCACAAACCCCTCCAAATCCAACATGCCTATAGCTAAAGTCACCGAGCAATGGAATAAATTTTCCCATCGCCCTATTTATCCTTTTCCTAATTTTCTCACAGAACTTGAAGTCTTCTCCATCCCAAACTAGCCTTGGAACATTTTCAGAAAAAATTAATTTGGTATTAGGTAGCATGCATTGAAGTAAAGCTAAATCTCTCTTAATTTCCCATAACAACTCACATGTCTTCATTTTACCCATGTCATTACCCCCAGCATGAATTAACAAAAGATTAGGAGCGGGACATTTTGCAATTAAATGCTTCCAAACTTGACCTCTAACACCCCACCAAAAGACATGCAAAGCCGAGCTGCTGAATGATAAATTTGCTGAATAAGATCTTTGTTCAGCTCGCTTCTGAGCCCAAATTATAAATGAGTGGCCCACAATCCATACCACACAATGACTGCCTGTAAAACTGAAATTAATTTAGTCCTATAAATTTAAATGTGGTCTAACATACAGCTTAACTCTATGAGAATCCCAACAGCCAATTCTATGGATCACAGACTCATCCAGGCCACATCTTGCTGTCTAGTTTCCCCTGAAGACGCCGATAGTCTCGGCGAAACATGTAGGGACACAGGTTTCGATTTTTAGGCAGGAGTTTGTCAGGGTGCCTACAAGCAACTATCTGAATTAAGAGATGTTACACAACCAGTTCATTTAAACACTATGAAGGTTTAACGTATAAGAAATATAAGAGGTGTACATGGATACTTGCCACTTGACCCTGACTCTGTGACTCCTAAAGTTTTAAACATGTTCCCAAGAAATATATTGGTTTTAAAGTATTGAAATAAAATCGAGTTTTATTACTACTAGTCAGAGGAGCTGCGAAAATACGCCTGGTCCGAGCGACCATTAAATTCCAATTTCAAATTATAAATGAGTGGCCCACAATCCATACCACACAATGACTGCCTGTAAAACTGAAAATAATTTAGTCCTATAAATTAAATGTGGTCTAACATACAGCTTAACTCTATGAGAATCCCAACAGACAATTCTATGAATCACAGACTCATCCAGGCCACATCTTGCTGCTTCAGTAGCCGCAACGATCCTAAATGAGTGGGATGATATTTTAACATCATTCAAGCCCAGCTGATTCAAAACATTTTTTAAGAACAGCGCAAAATTGGAATCTGGTTAGAGGAGAACAGTTACTATGTAAGAGGAAAGGACCAGATACTAATGGACAAACAGCCACCCAGGCCCTAGCAATGGCCACAGGACAAAGAATTAAACCAGCCCATTCATTTAGTCTTATAAACCTACCTCTACCAAATTGGTCTGTTTTTGAATGCTTAAGAAAAATTTCAACAGAACTATCTTTAAGACACGTCCGAGAACTCTAACCCAGAGCAGACTGATCTATTAGCAGCTACTAACTCACCGATTCTTAGGTTAGCAAAAAATGCAAAAATAAAAGCCGTACGAATCAACACAAATCTCTGGTAGAACATTATACAGATCATACAATAATTTGATTGATATAGGCCTTCTATCATCAATATTGCAGAAACGTTTTTTAAAGCCCCTTTAACATCTGCTTAAAATGAAAACAAGATATTGGTAGTGTGCCATATAGCTTCTGAAAAAAGGGAACACTGGAAACATTTTTAGAAACTGCAGAAAATGACAGGTTCCTTTTACATAAGCTAGCTACAAATAACAAACCTAAACTAACATCGTCACACTTAGCATCAACATGACACGAGTCTTTAAACAATAACCAGTCCCTCCATGCAGCTGCATATGCATCCCATGTTCTGGGTGCCAGAGAACATTTAATGTTTTCAGAAACTAATCCCAAATAAGGTCCCAAAGATGATGAGGACAAGGGATCCCTTCCAGCTCTGCTTCCAGAGAAAGTTCCCGGAATTTTGTGAGCTGAAAACGAGATAGAGAGTCCGCTAAGCTACTGGATGCACCTGCAACATACTTCACCTTAATCCAAATGTTACATTGTATGCAAAAAAGCACCAAGTGTCTTAATAACTTCACTACTAGCTCAGATTTGGATGACAAAGTATTAATAGCAAAAAGGACACCTTTATTGTCAGTATGAAATAAAATCCTTTTATTTCTGAATTCAGCACCACAAATCACTACTGCTAACACTACCTGAAAGAGTTCTAAAAGTACTATGTTAGTAGTAACATCAGAATTAACCCAAGATATAGGTCATTGTTCCTCTGACCAACTGCCATTCCAAAATGCATCCGCATACCAACCGCATCTGTGAAAAGACCCAGCACAACAGAATCTACAAATTCCTCCTGCCAACAACTCGCACCATTAAAGGCATTTAAAAATTCATACCAACTCGACAAATCCTCTTTTAAACATTTAGTAAGGCGAATATGGGAACTGGGGGATTTCAGGTCCCTAGTAGCAAAATAAAGGCGCTTAGAAAAAAACTCTACCCATCGGTATTATCCTGCTGGCAAGATTAAGTGACCCCAAAACCGACTGCATTTCTTTCAATGTACATTTCTTTTGTTATTAATAACAAGACTATTGACAACCTGATTTTATCTAATTTAACTTCTGACAACCTAAACTCCATTTTTGCAGAATCTATAATAATTCCTAGAAACTCTAAACATAAACAAGGACAAACCGTTTTTTCTTCCGCAACCGGAATACCAAAACTACTACAAATATCCAAGAACCCAAACAACAAATCAGAACAAATACTAACTTCATGAGGGCCAACAAATAAAAAATCATCAAGATAATGTAAAACGGGAACAAACATAATAAAACCCAATGAACAAACGTCAAAAAGTGCTCAAAATAATTACAAGATAAAGAAAAACCCATAGGTAGGTATTTGACAAAATAATAAAAACCATTGAATGAAAACCCAAGGAATTAAAACCCGAGGGTTTAACCGGCAGCAAGTGTAAGGCTGATTTGATATCCACCTTTGCAATCAATGCACTAGCTCCAAACCGCTTAAGGCAGGTGTCCCTGCCTTCTAGATCGCTATATACAGAGCAGGAAGTGCTATGCACTTCCTGTTTTGGCACGGCGGTCCCAGGGCCGGTAGAGTGCAGGAGCTGTGAGGTCTTTCCACTGTAACTGGGGCTACTATGTCAGCCCCAGTTACAGGAGAAATCAATAGTGAAAAAAAAAAGTGAAGTTAAATGTCCCCCAGAGGTCTTGTAATGACCTTATGGGGGGACAAAAAGTGTAAAATAAAAAAATAAAATAAAAAGGTTTCACGTGGAATGGGGCAACTACAGTACCATGAAAGATTATCAAAATTAGGGTTATTCACTTTAGAAAAAAGACGACTGAGGGGAGATCTAATTAATATGTATAAATACACTCACCTAAAGAATTATTAGGAACACCTGTTCTATTTCTCATTAATGCGATTATCTAGTCAACCAATCACATGGCAGTTGCTTCAATGCATGTAGGGTTGTGGTCCTGGTCAAGACAATCTCCTGAACTCCAAACTGAATGTCAGAATGGGAAAGAAAGGTGATTTAAGCAATTTTGAGCGTGGCATGGTTGTTGCTGCCAGACGGGCCGGTCTGAGTATTTCACAATATGCTCAGTTATTGGGATTTTCACACAACCATTTATAGAATTTACAAAGAATGGTGTGAAAGGGGAAAAATATCCAGTATGCGGCAGTCCTGTGGGCGAAAATGCCTTGTTGATGCTAGAGGTCAGAGGAGAATGGGCCGACTGATTCAAGCTGATAGAAGAGCAACGTTGACTGAAATAACCACTCGTTACAACCGAGGTATGCAGCAAAGCATTTGTGAAGTCACAACACGCACAACCTTGAGGCGGATGGGCTACAACAGCAGTAGACCCCACCGGGTACCACTCATCTCCACTACAAATAGGAAAAAGAGGCTACAATTTGCACGAGCTCACCAAAATTGGACTGTTGAGACATTCAAATGGTTGAGTCCGAATTTGGCATAAACAGAATGAGAACATGTATCCATCATGCCTTGCTACCACTGTGCAGGCTGGTGGTGGTGGTGCAATGGTGTGGGGGATGTTTTCTGGGCACACTTTAGGCTCCTTAGTGCCAATTGGCCATCATTTAAATGCCACGGGCTACCTGAACATTGTTTCTGACCATGTCCATCCCTTCATGACCACCATGTACCCATCCTCTTATGGCTACTTCCAGCAGGATAATGCACCATGTCACAAAGCTTGAATAATTTCAAATTGGTTTCTTGAACATGACAATGAGTTCACTGTACTAAAATGGCCCCCACAGTCACCAAATCTCAACCCAATAGAGCATCTTTGGGATGTGGTGGAACGGGAGCTTCGTGCCCTGGATGTGCATCCCTCAAATCTCCATCAACTGCAAGATGCTATCCTATCAATATGGGCCAACATTTCTAAAGAATGCTATCAGCACCTTGTTGAATCAATGCCACGTAGAATTAAGGCAGTTCTGAAGGCAAAAGGGGGTCCAACACCGTATTAGTATGGTGTTCCTAATAATTCTTTAGGTGAGTGCATATCAGGGGTCAGTACAGAGATCAGCCCCAGTTACAGGAGAATATCAGGGGTCAGTACAGAGATCTATCCCATCATCTATTTATCCCCAGGAATGTGACTGTGATGAGGGGACATCCTCTGCGTCTTGAGGAAAGAAGGTTTGTACACAAACATAGAAAAGGATTCTTTACGGTAAGAGTAGTGAGACTATGGAACTCTTTGCCTGTGGAGGTGGTGATGGTGAGTACAATAAAGGAATTCAAGAAGGTCCTGGATGTATTTCTGGAGTGTAATAATATTATAGGCTATAGCTACTAGAGAGGGGTCGTTGATCCAGGGAGTTATTCTGATTGCCTGATTGGAGTCGGGAAGGAATTTTTTATTAAGTGGGGAAAATTGGCTTCTACCTCACAGTTTTTTTTTTTTTGCCTTCCTCTGGATCAACTTGCAGGTTAACAGGCCGAACTAGATGGACAAATGTCTTTTTTCGGCCTCATGTACTATGTTACTATGTTACATAAATAAATAAAAATACCCAAGTAAGGAAAAAAAAAAACATTTAAATAGAAAAAAATGAATAAAATAGATATATTTGGTATTGCCGCGTCCGTGACGGTTGGCTCTATAAATATATCACATGATCCACCCAGTCCGATACACATCATAAAAAAAACTGTGTCAAAAAAGCTATTTTTGTCACCTTACATCACAAAAAGTGCAACACCAAGTGATCACAAAGGCGCATGTCCCACAAAATGGTACCAATAAAACCGTCACCTCATCTCGCAAAAAATGAGCCCCTACATAAGAAAATCATTTAAAAAATAAAAAAACCTATAGCTCTCAGGACATGGACACATTAAAACATAGTTTTCTTGTTTCAAAAATGCTATTATTGTGCAAAAATTAAATAAATAAGAAAAAGTATACATATTAGGTATTACCACGTCCGTAACTATCTGCTCTATAAAAATGTCACTTGACCGAACCCCTCAGGTGAACGCTGTTAAAATAAATAAATAAAAACTGTGCTAAAACAACCGATTATTTGGTCACCTTGCCCCATAAAGTGTTATAGTGAATGATCAAAAAATCATATTTAACTAAAAATAGGCTTATAAAACTGGCACCTTATCTCCTAGTTTCCAAAATGGGGTCACTTTTTGGGAGTTTCTACTGTAAGGGTGCATCAGGGGGGCTTCAAATAGGACATGGCATCTAAAAACCATGTGGCGCTCCTTTTCTTCTGCGCTCTGCCATGTGCCCATACAGCAGTTTATGACCACATGTGGGGTGTTTCTGTAAACCACAGAATCTGGGTAATAAATATTGAGTTTTGTTTGGCTGTTAACTCTCGATGTGTTAAAGAAAAAAATTTGATTAAAATGGAAAATCTGCCAAAAAAGTGAAATTCAAAAATATGATCTCCATTTCCTTAAATTCTTGTGGAACGCCTAAAAGGTTAACAAAGTTTGTAAAATCAGTTTTAAGTAGGGGTGTAGTTTCTACAACGGGGTCATTTAAGGGGGTATCCACTGTGTAAGTCCCACAAAGTGACTTAAGAATTGCTTCTAAACTTCCAAACCTTCTAACATCCTAAATAAAATGACATTTCCAAAATGATGCCAACATAAAGTAGACATATGGGGAATGTTAAGTAATAAATATTTTATGAGGTATCACTTTCTGTTTTAAAAGCAGAGAAATAGAAATTTAGAAAATTGCAAATTTTTCTAAAGTTTTGGCAAATTTGGGATTTTTTCATAAATAAAGGTGAAATATATTGACTCAAATTTATGACTAGCATGAAGTACAATGTGTCACGAGAAAACAGTCTCTGAATGGCTTGGATAAGTAAAAGCTTCCAAAGTTATTACCACATAAAGTGAGATATATCAAATTTGCTAAATTAGGCCTGGTGAGGAAGGGGACAAATGGCCCAGATGTGAAGTGGTTAAAGAATCATTATACGGAAATGACAAGTGATGGATGAGCCTAAATTCACCAGCCTTTATTTTAGGCACGATCCCTAGAGGGGACAGCCTAAAATTTTAAATAAGGTGGGCTGCTAAATGGACCGGCAATCCTGCCTAAGTCCAATTCCTTCTGTAACTTAAGGTTTACAACCTCTTTATGAGCAAAAAGCAGACTTAAGATTCTCAGCCCAGCAACAACCCTTACTAGGGAATTCAGGAATAAAGAAACCTTCACTGAATCCATCAAAAATTAATTTAGCTTTCAGGCGGTCTGGGTACCGCTCTAACCAAGGGAGCATTGCGGCCAGATTCACTGGACTTAATGCTTTTAAAAACCTGCTCCCTGGCACCGAGCTGTTGCTGGCCAGACTGTGAGTTCCTTTTGAAGCAACGGACCATGGGGTGACCGCCGCCACAAAAGGAACACTTGTGTTTGTAACAGCAATAATTTTACCATTTACAAGTTGTCTCGTTAAAGGCAAAACAAACACTCTTCCTCATAGTAGGTTGAGAAGGATTTGATTATTTAACATTTATCTTTGGGGTAACATTAAATTAACCCATAAGCCAATATCTTTCACCCCCCCCCCCCCCCCATTTAAGGGAATGGTAAACTGCTAATTTCTGGTAAAAAGTTTCATTGTTTGAGAAAAGGTGAGTGAGCATTTGGACCATAAGGATATATTTATTAATAATTGCAGGAATAACCTGTATAATAAAAACCTTCTAAAAATGCATATATCAAACGAATAAAATACAATTGGTACCAGGAATTAAAACATTAAAAATAGAAATACTGATATTGGTGTTGGGGTGATGCCCCTAGATCCACAATATTAAATAGCGTAATGTGCAGTGATGATATGTGGCGTTCAGAAATGTCTCTTTGATCAACCAATTTGTTGTACCAAACAATCACTGTTCATACGTTTAGATACCGCAAAGAAAATGTCCCGTAGATGTGTATAAATCACCTCACGGTTGCAGATACATAGTATGCAAAAGGACAATGGTGCAAACGTCCATCCGGAATTAGCTTGTGTTTGTTCAGCTATTTAGCAATGCCTCCAAGGTAAGTAAGATGAAAGTTCCAGGTTCCTACCTGTCTCCTGATGAGCCGTTCCCCTGAAACGTATGGTTCGTTGCATGAGGAGCGAGCGGTGCCGGCAGCACTCAGCGTCTCGCGTCGCTCGCCTCGAGTGAATGACGTCACGTTATCGCGGGATTATGCAAACAGGAGTGATACCTTATCGGCGACGTCTGTTGCTGTGAACTGTATCGATGGTTTAGCTGAAAGCCTTTATCGCATGGCCATGCAATATTTCAGTAGATATCCGGTTGATTAGGTGGGCGCTTATCCTTCCTTTACCAGACGCGTTTCGGGGCGTCTACACCCCTTCCTCAGTGGTAAAGCGCCACTCAATCCTCTCCACCTTTTATACTCCATTTGGACATCCAAAAAACCTGGATTCTGGATTACATCGATCTAATAACTTTGATGCGATATAATTGCAGTTTTTCCGTTTTGATGCGTTTTTTCAAAAATTCTATCTAATACATTGCGGGATTATATCCTAATAAATATTGCATAAAAATATTACATACAAATATTATAAATCACAATCATATATGGTGACACATTAAAAAAAGGTCCATCTATAGTACTAAAATACTTCCATATAGAATCAACACATAAAACCCATGAGGTCAATAGGCCTAGATCCCTACATATATGTCATTATTTTAATTAAAGACACAATGGCCTATGGGGGGAATATAATAACTGTATTGCAGTTTGATGAGAGTTCTGTCAGTGAATAGGAGTTGTATCAATAAATGGAAATCAGGAGAACAGGGAGGTTCTGATAATAACCCACTAAGAACTCTGCTATCTCTTGAGGCTCGCAGGTTAGGGGTGGTCGTCCCTACTCCGAGAGGGGGCCACAGTGCCGATAAGCGGCCGGACATGGGACCCTCCATCAGAGACACGACCACCACCCTAAAGAAAACCAAAGATCTCCAGATCTGAATTCAAACCTGCTGGTAGTAAACAGCCAAATTCATAAATATGTTTTGATTCAGCTCTGGACATCCTTTTGATATAATCGCCCCCTCTCCAATGTTTATTAATTTTTTCAAGTGCCACAAAAAACAGATTGGATGGATCTCCATCCTCATCATATGCCTCATCATAATGTTTGGAAAGTGAATGTTTCATGTAACCCTTTCTGATATTTGATACATGTTCACTAATTCTAGTTTTCAGTAATCTTTTCGTTCTGCCAATGTATTGGCGTTTGCATGGACACTGTATCAAATAGATGACTCCAGAAGAGTTACATGTGAGGTAATCATTGATCTCCCAAATAAAGAGTTCTGAGTTGAATATACTGTGGATGTTTTTCTTTCTTGTGAACTTGCCCTGCACCCCATGCATCTCCTGCATTTAAAGAACTTTTTTAAATTCATAAAGGATCCTATACCTGTCTTTATGGGTCTTTTTTCTTTAACTGACGGGGCTATTTTCAGTTTAAGGCTTGGGGCCTTCGTATACACTATCTTGGGTGTATTAGGCAATTGTGAGCCTATTATTTTATCACTCAATATGTGATACCAGTGTCTAGTTATGATGTTGTTAATTCTTTTATAATTGCTGTTAAAGGGCAAGATTATCTTAATGTCCATCCTAGAATCCTCAGACTCCCTAATTTTTTCTTCAAAAAATGTCTTTCTTTTCATTCCTCTCACCTTATTCAAGGATTCTTCCAAAATAGTGGCTGGATATTTTTTGTCTAAAAATTGGAGCTTCATTCTGACTGCCTCTTCCTCAAATTTATCTGTTTCCGTGCAATTCCTTTTGATCCTGCGGAATTGTCCGGAAGGGACATTCAATAGCCACCTTGGTAGGTGACAGCTATTAAAGAGGATAAAGCTGTTCTTGGCAGTTGGTTTTTGGTATGTACTGCACAGATAGCGATTATCAACTCTTTTAATTAGCAAATCCAAAAATTCAGTTTCTTCCTTAATATTGGATGAAAAAATCAAATTTAGATGTTTTTTTATTAATTTCTTCCAGGAATCTCATCAATTCTATTTCTCCCTTGTTCCAAATGAATATTACATCATCGATGTAGCGCCTCCATAGGACCAGATCCGCCCCAAGTCTGGGTTCGATGGTAGAAGATTCCCATTCAGCCAAAAATAAATTTGCGTAACTTGGGGCAAATCTGGTTCCCATGGCGGTGCCACGTTTCTGCAAATAATACTCCCCCTCAAAATAAAAATAATTGTGTTGCAGGATAAATTGGATCCCATCTAGTATCAATTCAATCTGGGGATTTTCAAACATACCATTCTTTATTAGCAGTTTTTTGACCGCTTCCAGTCCATGTTGATGGTCTATGACTGTATACAGGGATTGAATGTCTACAGTCCCTATGATCCAACCTGGTTCAACTACCAATCCTTCTAAAATCTGGATGATCTGTTTTGTATCCCTTAGATAGGTTTTGGTATTTTTTACCAAAGGTTGGAGCTGGGTATCTATATATCGAGATAAGTTGGAGGTGATGGATCCTATTCCGGACACTATAGGGCGTCCTGTGAACTTTGTGTACTTTGGGCAAACAGTAGAAAGTGGGTAACCTTTTCTCTGTGCTCAAAATAAATTCTGATTCCTGTTTTAACAAGATTCCTTGCTCCACTCCTCTCCTGCATAGGTCCTCCAGACCCTGATTGAATTCCTGTATTGGGTCATTCTTAAGCCTTGCATATGTTGTTTGGTCCGCTAGCAACCTCCAGCATTCTTTATTATATTGATCGGTATCTAAAATCACTGTTGCCCCGCCTTTATCGGCCGGGCGTATAGTTAAATTATTATCTTTTTGAAGTGATTTAATAGCCTGAATTTCTTGTCTCGTAAGATTATTCTTAGTAGGGGGTCTAATTCTGATCTTTCTCAGATCATCTTCTACACATTTCTGAAAAGTTGTGATTTCCCTACTTATTTCATTGCGTGGAAACATTTTGGATTTATTTTTCAAAGAGGTGTGTTTAAACAAATCAATTGACTTACTTCCGGAAGAATCTCTTGATATAGGTTTTTTTATATAATACTTCCTAAGACAGAGGTTCCTAATACATTTTTGAACTCCTATATAAGTAGAGAATTTGTCTATAGTATTGGACGGGGCAAACTTCAACCCCTTATTCAATAAATTAATTTGTGAAATAGTGAGAATTTTAGAACTTAAATTAATCATTGATCCCATCTCTGGGTCTGTGAGTGTCTCCTATGCCGTGACTCCCTTCCTCTTACTTCTTCTTGTCTTTTTCTTTCTCTTTCCAAGTGACGGTATTGTTGGTGAATTTGTGAATTCACATCGTTGTTGTAATAGTGTGTTTGTGGATTCCGTTTTTGATGATTGAATTGGGGATTCTTTCCTGTGGGATGTTGGTATCTGATGCTCTTGTGCCTCAAATTGTAAGGTGACCTGTGCCGTTGTGTTGTCTGGTCTCTGTATCTCGTGCGTGTCTTGTGGTGTGCCGGGGTATGGTCTAAAAAATGTTGTCCTGCCAAATCCTCATACCTATTACTCACTGGTACATTATAGGTGTTAGTTCTTTTATCTCTGTCTACCTCTATATCTATCAATTCCTGATGGGAATTGATATTCATTTCTCTATGTGTTTCTAGTTGTTTATTCCTACGTATTTCTACATGTTTTCTACTTTTTTTATTGATTATCTCCACCTCTAGCTTATCCAAACTTCTACATAATCTATCCTGCCAAGAATTAAACTCTGCATTCTTTGGGAATTTGTCTATATGTTCCTTTAGTTTACCGATCTTTGAATATAGATCCCCCAGGATCTCCATCCTTCTTTTAATGATTAATTTCATCAGAGCGATGGATTGGTTGGACAATAGATTATTCCACTCTCTGATGAATTCATCACTAATGAGATCCTGTGCTGGACTCTTATTTATTAATAATCCTTTTGGGATCTTTATTTCTTCTACATAATGCTGTAGGGAGCGGATATCGTAGTGTTGCCTCAACTGCTTCTGTAGTAAGTTCTCCAAATTTCTAAAGCTTTCTGTCATTGAGTCATTCTCTAAAATTTCACTATTGATGGAATCATTAAATTTATAATTCTCGGCTTTTAACCTCTTGTTATCCATGTGGTGCCAAATGTCCATAGTTTACTTCGGGGAGCTCAACCACAATAGGGGGCAAAAATATAGAAATATCAATAAATGAGTGGTTGGCTCACACCTAGTGGCTATGATGGGTGCTACTAGCTCACAATTGGGTGCCCTGCCCCAAAATGGGATAATAGAACAGCGATTGAGAAAAAGGTGAGTGAGCACTCACAACATTTGGACCATAAGGATATATTTATTAATAATTGCAGGAATAACCTGTATAATGAAAACCTTCTAAAAATGCATATATCAAAACAAATAAAATACAATTGGTACCAGGAATTAAAACATTAAAAATAGAAATACTGATATTGGTGTTGGGGTGATGCCCCTAGATCCACAATATTAAATAGCGTAATGTGCAGTGATGATATGTGGCGTTCAGAAATGTCTCTTTGATCAACCAATTTGTTGTACTAAACAATCACTGTTCATACGTTTAGATACCGCAAAGAAAATGTCCCGTAGATGTGTATAAATCACCTCACGGTTGCAGATAGATAGTATGCAAAAGGACAATGGTGCAAACGTCCATCCGGAATTAGCTTGTGTTTGTTCAGCTATTTAGCAATGCCGCCAAGGTAAGTAAGATGAAAGTTCCAGGTTCCTACCTGTCTCCTGATGAGTATCCTGGAATTCCTAAGGGTCATTGTACCGATCGGAATAAGCAAGTACAAAATCCTCTAAGTACGGTGACATGCGCATATAGAATGATTGCGCGATTCCTGACCTAGGCATGAAAGAAAACAAATCGCTAACCAGCCAGAAGCTCTAAGTGCAGAGACATGCGTGAGAACATAGAAAGATCACGCGATTACTGACGTCAGGATCGAGTGAACTAAACAGCCAACTGAGCTGCACGCAACAAGCCACCAGGCAATAAGAAATCATGTCACTGGTTTCCGGTCGATTACGTCATTGGAGTAGGAGGTAATAAATATATCCAACAACGGCCACCTCTGTGCAGACTGCCCGATCCCCTGAAGACACCATGTATATGGCGAAACATGTCGGGAGGCAGCGATTTATTTTTTAGATCACAGCAGACCCAGCATTAGTGTGAAAGCTACCGAGTAGCTATTAGGCAGCATAGGAAGTGACAGCGCCGCTATCAGAAACCGAGTCAAGGAATCGAATAAGTAACAGAGATTGTCTAGTGAGCAGAAAAGTGTAGCGATTGAATAGCTACCATCACAGCAATCGAGCTAAGCAAATGTCACAAAGTGTCTGCAAGTATAGACACTGAAAAGCCAGCAAGCAGTGGCAGAAATAACAGTGCCATTACAGTCAGTTTAGAGAGCGCATACAGAAGCATTGTTGTTTAAAGACAGTCAGTCTTATAACAAACTGCCACAGCAAATTTAAGCTAGCATCAGAAGTAAATCAACAAATAATCCAGCACACTAAGGGTCTGCTGTGGAGATTTTTAAGTCAGTAGGTTAGATGAAAGTGCTCACAATTTATTAAAATAAATAACCAATAAAAGTTAAATTTTATAAAATAAAATAAAATACCAACAATAAAGAATGCACATGTCAAGAGCAGGCAACTAGTAGTCTCCGACTAAATGTAAATAAATATATAAGAGTGCCTCTACACGTGCAGGGTATACAAAAGTGTAATATATAGATACAGAGACCAGACACCACCACGGCACAGGTCAAATTTGAGGCACAAGAGCACCAGATACCAACATCCCACAGGAAAGAATCCCCAATTCAATCATCAAAAACGGAATCCACACACACACTATTACAACAACGATGTGAATTCACAAATTCACCAACAATACCGTCACTTGGAAAGAGAAAGAGAAAGACAAGAAGAAGTAAGAGGAAGGGAGTCACGGCACAGGAGACACTCACAGACCCAGAGATGGGATCAATAATTAATTTAAGTTCTAAAATTCTCACTATTTCACAAATTAATTTATTGAATAAGGGGTTGAAGTTTGCCCCGTCCAATACTATAGACAAATTCTCTACTTATATAGGAGTTCAAAAATGTATTAGGAACCTCTGTCTTAGGAAGTATTATATAAAAAAACCTATATCAAGAGATTCTTCCGGAAGTAAGTCAATTGATTTGTTTAAACACACCTCTTTGAAAAATAAATCCAAAATGTTTCCACGCAATGAAATAAGTAGGGAAATCGTAACTTTTCAGAAATGCGTAGAAGATGATCTGAGAAAGATCAGAATTAGACCCCCTACTAAGAATAATCTTACGAGACAAGAAATTCAGGCTATTAAATCACTTCAAAAAGATAATAATTTAACTATATGCCCGGCCGATAGATACCGATCAATATAATAAAGAATGCTGAAGGTTGCTAGCGGACCAAACAACATATGCAAGGCTTAAGAATGACCCAATACAGGAATTCAATCAGGGTCTGGAGGACCTATGCAGGAGAGGAGTGGAGCAAGGAATCTTGTTAAAACAGGAATCAGAATTTATTTTGGGCACAGAGAAAAGGTTACCCACTTTCTACTGTTTGCCCAAAGTACACAAAAGCCTGATGGACCCTCTAGGACGCCCTATAGTGTCCGGAATAGGATCCATCACCTCCAACTTATCTCGATATATAGATTCCCAGCTCCAACCTTTGGTAAAAAATACCAAAACCTATCTAAGGGATACAACACAGATCATCCAGATCTTAGAAGGATTGGTAGTTGAACCAGGTTGGATCATAGGGACTGTAGACATTCAATCCCTGTATACAGTCATAGACCATCAACATGGACTGGAAGCGGTCAAAAAACTGCTAATAAAGAATGGTATGTTTGAAAATCCCCAGATTGAATTGATACTAGATGGGATCCAATTTATCCTGCAACACAATTATTTTTATTTTGAGGGGGAGTATTGTTTGCAGAAACATGGCACCGCCATGGGAACCAGATTTGCCCCAAGTTACGCAAATTTATTTTTGGCTGAATGGGAATCTTCTACCATCGAACCCAGACTTGGGGCGGATCTGGTCCTATGGCGGCGCTACATCGATGATGTAATATTCATTTGGAACAGGGGAGAAATAGAATTGATGAGATTCCTGGAGGAAATTAATAAAAACCATCTAAATTTGATTTTTTCATCCAATATTAAGGAAGAAACTGAATTTTTGGATTTGCTAATTAAAAGAGTTGATAATCGCTATCTGTGCAGTACATACCAAAAACCAACTGCCAAGAACAGCTTTATCCTCTTTAATAGCTGTCATCTACCAAGGTGGCTATTGAATGTCCCTTCCGGACAATTCCACAGGATCAAAAGGAATTGCACGGAAACAGATAAATTTGAGGAAGAGGCAGTCAGAATGAAGCTCCAATTTTTAGACAAAAAATATCCAGCCACTATTTTGGAAGAATCCTTGAATAAGGTGAGAGGAATTAAAAGAAAGACATTTTTTGAAGAAAAATCTGGGAGTCTGAGGATTCTAGGATGGACATTAAGATAATCTTGCCTTTCAACAGCAATTATAAAAGAATTAACAACATCATAACTAGACACTGGTATCACATATTGAGTGATAAAATAATAGGCTCACAATTGCCTAACACACCCAAGACAGTGTATACGAAGGCCCCAAGCCTTAAACTGAAAATAGCCCCGTCAGTTAAAGAAAAAAGACCCATAAAGACAGGTATAGGATCCTTTATGAATTTAAAGGGGTTCTTTAAATGCAGGAGATGCATGGGGTGCAGGGCAAGTTCACAAGAAAGAAAAACATCCACAGTATATTCAACTCAGAACTCCTTTATTTGGGAGATCAATGATTCCCTCACATGTAACTCTTCTGGAGTCATCTATTTGATACAGTGTCCATGCAAACGCCAATACATTGGCAGAACGAAAAGATTACTGAAAACTAGAATTAGTGAACATGTATCAAATATCAGAAAGGGTTACATGAAACATTCACTTTCCAAACATTATGATGAGGCACATAACAGAGATCTATCCAATCTGTTTTTTGTGGCACTTGAAAAAATTAATAAACATTGGAGAGGGGGCGATTATATCAAAAGGATGTCCAGAGCTAAATCAAAACATATTTATGAATTTGGCTGTTTACTACCAGCAGGTTTGAATTCAGATCTGGAGATCTTTGGTTTTCTTTAGGGTGGTGGTCGTGTCTCTGATGGAGGGTCCCATGTCCGGCCGCTTATCGGCACTGTGGCCCCCCCTCGGAGTAGGGACGACCGCTCCTAACCTGCGAGCCACAAGAGATAGCAGAGTTCTTAGTGGGTTATTATCAGAACCTCCCTGTTCTCCTGATTTCCATTTATTGATACAACTCCTATTCACTGACAGAACTCTCATCAAACTGCAATACAGTTATTATATTCCCCCCATAGGCCATTGTGTCTTTAATTACAATAATTACATATATGTAGGGATCTAGGCCTATTGACCTCATGGGTTTTATGTGTTGATCCTATATGGAAGTATTTTAGTACTATAGATGGACCTTTTTTAATGTGTCACCATATATGATTGTGATTTATAATATTTGTATGTAATATTTTTATGCAACATTTATTAGGATATAATCCCGCAATGTATTAGATAGAATTTTTGAAAAAACGCATCAAAACGGAAAAACTGCAATTATATCGCATCAAAAACGCATCGAAGTTATTAGATCGATGTAATCCAGAATCCAGGTTTTTTGGATGTCCAAATGGAGTATAAAAGGTGGAGAGGATTGAGTGGAGTTTACCACTGAGGAAGGGGTGTAGACGCCCCGAAACGCGTCTGGTAAAGGAAGGATAAGCGCCCACCTAATCAACCGGATATCTACTGAAATATTGCATGGCCATGCGATAAAGACTTTCAGCTAAACCATCGATACAGTTCACAGCAACAGACGCCGCCGATAAGGTATCACTCCTGTTTGCATAATCCTGCAATAACATCATTCACTCGAGGCGAGCAACGCGAGACGCTGAGTGCTGCCGGCACCGCTCGCTCCTCGTGAAACGAACCATACGTCTCAGGGGAACGGCTCATCTTTCATCTTACTTACCTTGGCGGCATTGCTAAATAGCTGAACAAACACAAGCTAATTCCGGATGGACGTTTGCACCATTGTCCTTTTGCATACTATCTATCTGCAACCGTGAGGTGATTTATACACATCTACGGGACATTTTCTTTGCGGTATCTAAACGTATGAACAGTGATTGTTTGGTACAACAAATTGGTTGATCAAAGAGACATTTCTGAATGCCACATATCATCACTGCACATCACGCTATTTAATATTGTGGATCTAGGGGCATCACCCCAACACCAATATCAGTATTTCTATTTTTAATGTTTTAATTCCTGGTACCAATTGTATTTTATTCGTTTGATATATGCATTTTTAGAAGGTTTTTATTATACAGGTTATTCCTGCAATTATTAATAAATATATCCTTATGGTCCAAATGTTGTGAGTGCTCACTCACCTTTTTCTCAATCGCTGTTCTATTATCCCATTTTGGGGCAGGGCACCCAATTGTGAGCTAGTAGCACCCATCATAGCCACTAGGTGTGAGCCAACCACTCATTTATTGATATTTCTAAAAGTTTCATTGTATTGAAACCACGCCATACTACCGAAATTACGGTAAGCTTCAATGATATGTCAAGATGTTGGAACAAACCAGAACTAAAAACAGGATGTTTTTCACCCAGTACCGCTGAATAAACAGAAAAAGCTTGTAACCAATTAATGACCTGGGCAAAAACTGCTTCCTTTCCTCCTCCACCTTCTCATCTTTCTTGTCAGCACGAGACACCTGTTCTTTAGCTGATTGCAAAAATGACATAATCTCCATGTATTCAGAGCGCCAAATCCTATCCTTATTGCTGAAATTTAAGTGACTGTTGGTAATTCAGGGAGGGTAAAGGAGAACAACACCTCGGCCTGAAAGGGAGTGGCCCCTATTGTGGCCAGAACTAAATGAAAGAACACTCGGACAACAGGGTTAACCTTTAGCTGGGTGATGATCAGCCACAACTTGTTTATTTTTAACAGCAAAACCAAAGAACTGCAATCTTGGAGCGGTATGACTCCCGGCGGGCAAGTACGCCATCAGCTATCACCAACTCTCCGTTGTAACAAATGCTGCCACGGAGGAGAACCAGTTGCCTTAAACGGGGCTCCGACCACCACCCAGCAAAAACATAGCCTGTTCAATCCCGTCCCGCAGGCCAGAAATAAAGATGTCAAGGCCAATTTCCGTGAGATGGACACCATCTGGCCTCATGAGAGACCTATTATCACCTTCCAGTTGGCGATGACGCACAACAATCCCGCCACGAGACCGCACAAAGCGGTACATACGGGAATTGACTGTTCTCCTACACTTCTCAGCAGCTTCAGCATCCCTGGCCCCATGCCAAACCACTGGGGGAATGATTTACGACCACACTAAAACCATCTCAGCAAAAAAGGACGAGATCCTTTCAATATCAGAGTGCATGAGTGTCATGAGCTCTGCCAAATGTGAGAGGCATATGTCGTTGCCCCCAGCATGAATCACGAGTATCACAGAAAACTGATGTCTACCACCTCCGTGAGAATCTGAGACCACTTAAGACCTCGGATCCACCTCCAGGAGACATCCACCTCCCGAAATCCCAGTATTCGACCTCCGGGCCTGCACTCTGCTCTCTGAGCTGCCCAAAAAATGTACGAGTGGCCAACCAACCAGACTGCAGGGTGTACCACACCTAAAAGAAAAAACTGTTAGCACAAATCCGATACGTAAATAAAAGGCCACAAACATGCCAAACATACCCACATAATCCGCACAGAGACATACATAACTGAAAACATAAAATCGACATCATTTACCTTGTAGTAAATTCAAAAAAAAAAAAAAAAAAAAAAGGGATCCGCTCACCTCTACTCTCTCAGGATAGGTGCTCCAAACCAAAATTTGAGTCACCCCTCAAAGATTGAAGTATATAGTAAAAAGAAGATGGAATGGTCACTCTTATATGGAAATATAGGACACTTTATTGGGCATATATCATGGAATTGTGTGCAATAAAATTACAATAAAATGTTAAAACTAAATTTTGATCAATAATATATTAAAAAATAAAATGAAACAAAAAGCAGTGTTGAATGGGTGCTGATGGCTCCAAATAAAACCCCTCTCTATCATTCGCATCCAGACTTGTCCAGTCCCAGGTGCGATAGTTCTATCTGGTTTGCAGAGGTAGGTTGGTGCAAACAGCATTCACTCAGCTAAAAAATCCATATAATAGCAAAGTACATCAGATATAATTATACATCAGATATAAAGTATATAATCCTATAAACAATTAAAAAGAAATGTCACACTGTTTGGGATCTGTGAATGTCTAGATTTTTGTTGTTCACTTGTGTTTGGACACAATTGGTTAAACCGTCTGTATCAAAAGGCTGCTACAAACTGGTTGAATAATGTCAGTTTTCCTGCTGCTGACTGTTGCAATCTACTGTTTGTTTGGCTTGATTGTAGCAGAAATCATTACTTGAATAACCAGCAGTTCATTTGATATGATGCTTCTTAGTATAATACCCACTACTGTGGGCTTACCTTCACCCGCGCCGTCGGTCAAAAAAGGGACTTACTGTTGAGCTCTTACTCCGTTGAATCTGCCGGCGTCCCGGCTATGGAGCTACTCACGTCCCACGTGTCTCTCACAGGTGATGTTAGAATCCAGTCCAAAGTGAGGATCACAGACCTTTCTTTTGCCGGCGCTATTGGATGGCGTGTTGCAGTCTTTTAGGATAGATGAATTTCTTTTGTTTGTAGTGCACTAGGTAGAATCGGAAAGTGGGGTATTCATCCAAGTTTGCTTGACGCCAGACGCGTTTCGGGGAGACGCTTCCCCTTCCTCAGTGGCATGCTTGTACTTGCCACTGAGGAAGGGGAAGCGTCTCCCCGAAACGCGTCTGGCGTCAAGCAAACTTGGATGAATACCCCACTTTCCGATTCTACCTAGTGCACTACAAACAAAAGAAATTCATCTATCCTAAAAGACTGCAACACGCCATCCAATAGCGCCGGCAAAAGAAAGGTCTGTGATCCTCACTTTGGACTGGATTCTAACACTTGGAAAGGGAGTCTGCCTCTGTGACATCATGAGGTAAAGCCAAACATCAGTGGCCTTAACCCCCCAAGCCACCTCCGGATGCAACGCCAAGCGCCGACGGAATTCCTCATCATATCTCTACCACGCGCTACCGCCATGGGCTCTGTAGGCGCTATAAATAGTGTCCTGATAGACAAACAATTCTGAGCAGCGGTCAGGGTGGCGCTGACCCATGATGCAACCTAAGACAGAGAAAGCTTGCAACCAGTTATTAATGGTCTTAGCGACCCTCGGTTTACGCTCAAACGGCTTATCAGAAAAGCGTCTCTCCTTGTCTATTGTATGCTGGTCCACCGATATCAATGACCAAATATCAATATATTGGTTGGACCTGATTTTTTCCCTTACTGTATTATCCACATGGCATCCCAGAGGGCTAACGCCACAAAAGAAGGAGTCCTTATGGACCCCCGCCAAAACTGGAGCTTGCTTCAAAGAAGGGGAGGGGGTAGGAGAAGAAGATAACTTAACTAGCAATGCTTTAAGCGTCGACTCCAAATCAGCACTAACCCCACTCGCCCCCCACGCCCCGGTATATTGGTACTCACCAGGTGTCACAGCCGCAGAAGAAGGACCGGGTTCCGGGACCTCAACCCGGGGTTCCGCTGCTGGAGCCAGGCTGGGAGCCCTGGATGCATGACTAGGCACCAGCCTCTTACGCTTCGGACCTGCCGTCCGACCAGACTCCTCAGATGTGCCCATCGATCCATCCGAAGATGACGGAGAGCAGCATCTAGAGGACCTGGAACGCCTACTCCTCCCGGAAACCCTGGAATGGTGATGGGACCAGCGCCTGCGGGAATGATGACGGTAACGCCTCCTGCTCTCCTGAGATAAGGTAGAAGATCCTGAAATCTCCCTCCGCCTGCGCGACCTAGCAATGGGAGCAGGGGGGTGGGGTGGTGGTGGGGGGATGTCTACCACCATAGGGGGCTCCCTCTGTAAACTAGCTGCCCCAACCTGGTTATCATCTATCCCCATAGGGGCAACATATAAACCCCCTTGGCAAGCCCCTAAAACAACAGCCGGCGCTGTGGACTGGGAAGGAGGGGGGGTTGGGGGGAATCATGTGCTGCAGCACTGCCCTGAGCACCCATAACTTGTATAGCACTCGCCTGCCACTCGCTGACTAGTTCCGGCATGCAGGGAGAAGAAGATGGAGGAAGGGGCGGGGCTAAAGCGCACTGAAGCGCAGTACTAATATGCCGTCCGGACGGAGCTGCGCATGCGCCGGCCAGGGAGCAGGGGCGGATTAAGTGCATGATAGGTGGGGCTGTCTACCCAATTCGCCCCCCCCCCCCTCCATTTTAGTTTTAGTTTTTTTTCTATATGAAGAGGCTGCGGTGCTTCGTAAGCGCCAACGTCTCTTCCTAGGCAATATGACATCGTTCACATGGTCTAGGTGCAGCTCTGTCTCATCTGAGTGATTGCGGCTGAGCTGTAATACCGAGCGCAGGGCTATCAAATGGACAGCGCTGTGCTTGGTAACGAGCAAAGAGGCTGCGACGCTCACTGGGACATCGCGTTCTCCTCAAACAGCTGATTGGAGGGGGTGCCAGGAGTCAGACCCCCACCATCTCCTAACTCTCTGTGTACAGATGTCATAGATGTTACCTGCAGTCCTATGTAACACCCCACATAACACAGTGAACTATTGTGTTATGTGGGGTGTTACATAGGACTGCATGGAACATCTACTACATTATCTGTACACAGAAAGTAATCACTGTTATCTAGGCTGTTACATAGGACTGCAGGTGACAAATACAAATTTTAGTTGCCAAATTTAAAATACATACGATTATGATAAAAAAAGACTTGGAGGAGAAGATGAGACGCAGGTCACAGACTGACTCACAGTAGTGAGTTAGCTCTATATATAGGAGAATACAGCACCACATACCTGTTACATCCAGTGACATCTCCTGTCATGTAGATCCTCTCTTTCATCTTCTCCTCCGTTTGACCCAGACCGCCATGACAAATTCTTTCAGCCGCATCTCGTCTCTACAGAGTTTGTTACACAGACACGTTAGAGTTCTCATAATTGGGGTCATTTATCAAACTGGTGTAAATTACAACTGGCTTAGGTGCCCACAGCAACCAATCAAATTCCACCTTTAATTTTCCAAAGGAGCTGTGAAAAATGAAAGCTGGAATCTGATTGGCTGCTATGGGTAACTAACCCAGTTATACTTTACACCAGTTTGATTAATTACCCCAAAGGTCCCTATAGTGTCTACAGCAATTATAATGTCCCCTAGAGTGCCCCCAGTAATAATAACACCCTATATTGTGTTCCAGGTAATAATACCTGTATAGTGTCCCCAAAAATAATGTCCCCTAATAGAAAGGCCCCCACACTACCCCCATATAGTAATTTCCCCCACACTGCCCCCACACAGCCCCCACACAGTAATTCCCCCACACTGCCCCCACACAGTAATTCCCCCACACTGGCCCATATAGTAATTTCCCCCACACTGGCCCATATAGTAATTTCCCCCACACTACCCCCATATAATAATTTTCCCCACACTGCCCCCATATAATAATTTTCCCCACACTGCCCCCATATAATAATTTTCCCCACACTGCCCCATATAATAATTTCCCTCACACTGCCCCATATAATAATTTCCCCCACACTGCCCCATATAATAACTTCCCCCACACTGCCCCATATAATAACTTCCCCCACACTGCCCCCGTATAATAATTTCCCCCACACTGCCCCTGTATAATAATTTCCCCCACACTGCCCCCATATAATAATTTCCCCCACACTGCCCCCAAATAGTAATTTCCACCACACTGCCCCCAAATAGTAATTTCCACCACACTGCCCCCAAATAGTAATTTCCACCACACTGCCCTCAAATAGTAATTTCCACCACACTGCCCCAAATAGTAATTTCCCCCACACTGCCCCCAAATAATAATTTCTTCCACACTGCCCCCAATAGTAATTTCCCCCACACTGCCCCATATAGTAATTTCCCCCATATAGTAAGTTCCCCCATATAGTAAGTTCCCCCACACTGCTCCATACAGTAATTTCCCCACACTGCCTCCCATGTAGTAATTTCACCCACAAAGTAATTTGCTGCCCTCACTGCCCCCATCAAGTAATAACCCCACACACTGCCCCCCATTAGATCATTTTACTTGACACTGCCACCCATTAAGTAATTCGCCCCCACACTGACATCCATTAAGTAATTCGCCCCCACACTGACATCCATTAAGTAATTTGCCCCCCACACTGCAATCCATTAAGTTATTTGCTCCCACACTGCCATCCATTAAGTGATTTGCCCCGACACTGCCATCCATTAAGTAATTTGCCCCCACACTGCCCCATCATTAAGTAATTTGCCCCCCACACTGCCCCATCAAGTAGTAACCCCCCACACTGCCCCCCATTAGATAATTTGCCCCCACACTGCCATCCATTAAGTAATTAGCCCCCCACACTGCCCCCACAGTATTCATTTCTCCACACTGCCCTCACAGTATTAATTCCCCCCATGGTAGTAATTTGCCCCTACAGTATTAATTGTCTCCCACACTACCCCCACAGTATTAATTTCCCCATACTAGTAATTTGCCCCACGTAGTAGTTTGCCCCCCCCCCCCTGTTCCTTCAGTAATGTCCCCCAAAGTCGGCAGTTGGCACACAAAAAAAATAAAAAAATGAAAGCTAATACTTACCTGTGTCCCAGCCGGCGCTCACTCGTAGATGGTGCAGGCGTGCGCACACACGTCAGTGTGCTGCGTCCGGTCACAGGCACGGCGCGATGACGTCATCACGCCCGCCTGCATCAGGATTTTACTACCGCATAGGCTTCAGGCCTGCTAGGCCTGAAGCCTAGGGTGGTGATCGACGGCGGGGCAGGGAACTATGCGCTCCCGTGCCCCGCCGTAGTTTGTGGGCGTTTGGGTCGTTGGGCCCCCCAGCGATGCCGGGCCCGGGGCTACCGACCCAAACGCCCCAATTATAATCCGCCACTGCCAGGGAGCCACGGTGAGTGCGGGAAGACCGAGGGGGAGCGGAGGGGGTAACGGGCAGGCTGTGACCTAAACGGCCGGGAGGGCGGGTACGCCGTGCGGACCGCCGGCCCCCTTGTGAAGTGACGGAGCCGCCTGCAGCCTGCGGCAGCACCGTCACATCCCTGGCAACAGAAGCAGAGGAGGAGGGCTGAGGGGACCTGAGGCTGCTCAAAAAAGAATGCAGACAGCCCCTCCTTCAGAATATCTTGCCAGAAGGGCATCCTTAAGGGAAGCATCTCTTGCGGTCATCTTGGAGTGGACAGAGCCAGACCTACCAAACTTGGCTTCCACGGTCAAGAGGAAGCTCTGCTGCTGGGGGAAGAGTTATATAACCTCCTTAGAGGGAGGGGTTAACACCCCATCTCCACCCCTCATGACACATCATCCAAGCCTATCTGCCTTAACCCTTAGCTGACCAGCTCATAATAGGGGCCAGATGACCCGCATAAACCTGGGGATTGGGAAGGGAGGAGGACCACCAATCCCTAAGCACCCTCCCCAGGGCCGGCGTCATAACCCGGGCATCCCCGGGCAAGTGCCGGGGCCCAATGCTCCTGGGGGAACCCACTGAGCTGCTATGAGCACTTCCATCAATACAGATGGGAGCTCTCACTGCTGTCACTTCACTTACGCAGTACCCCCTTTGGTGGGGCCCTCTGAGCTGCAGAGACTCAGACACGCCCCCTCTACACAGGACACACTGAGGAGAGAGACCGGAGGACTGGAGCTGGAGCAGAGAAATGTGTACTGTAGACAGTCTGTGAGTGAGTCTGCACTGTGAATGTCTCTTGTCTGTGGGACAGAAGGGGAAGGGACTCTTCGATCGGCTGCTTCTTCATTCTATTTAGTTGTGTTACTGTTTCATTAAGCAGTTTGTCTCCATGACACCTGTCCCCACCCCCCACATATCCTGTCCTATCTCATCCTGATGGGGCCCCTGCTGTCTCCTTTCCTCCCTCATGTATCCAGAGCTCCTGTTCTACCTTCCTGTCTCCTATTGCTGCCCTGCACAGACCTCCTGCCCCTACTTCTTGTATGAATCCCCCTCAGAGCCCCTTCCACCTACTTGCTGTGTCCACCCCTCCTGTCCATTCAGAGCTCCTGTTTCACCCTCCTATCTCCTATTGTCCTGGACAGACCTCCTGCCCCTACTATTTGTATGAATCCCCCTCAGAGCCCCTTCCACCTACTTGCTGTGTCCACCCCTCCTGTCCATCCAGGGCTCCTGTCTCACTCCTCTGCCTCTCATTATGGTGGCATCTGAACAGCATTCACCATAAAGACCTTCTAACGTCACAGGGTCATGTGACTGTGCCCCCCACCCCGTACTGTGCCCCTTTATACCCTGCATTGTGCCCTCTTACCACGCCTTGTGCAGTGCCCATAGTCATTCCCTGTACTGTGCCCTCTTATACCCTTTTATCCGGTCACTGTATGGTGGTTTTATCACTGTATGGCGGTGTTATCACTATATGGCGGTGGTATCCAATAACTGCATGGCCATAACTGTATCACCTTCCATGCCCACACCACTTTTTTGGACCTGGCATGAGCGGGAAAAGATACAGATTGCGGTGCTAAGGACCTTTGCGCCACAATCTGTTTCAGAAATACGCCTAATATAGACGTATTTCTATATAATAAATGACCCCCTAATTGTATTATCATTAGGGGGTAGGGCTAATATCTTTATATTATATAGATTCTAGTGTATTATACTGGGCCCTGTATTTCCCAGTAGAAAATGATCCTTGCGAGACACAGTCCTTATCCCTGACCACCAGGACCAGGTAGCGCTCTGTCAGTACATGGCGGCCTCCCCTCTCCGCCACGCTGCTCCGCTGTGTACTGGTGCTTATTCTGACACTAGGGCTGGGTTCACATCCCATTTGTGCCATCCATTTAAGGTATACCAAAAATGTATGCGTTAACACAAGGATGCTCAACCTGCGGGCCTCCAGCTGTTGCAAAACTACAACTCCCAGCATGCCCGGACAGTCTACAGCTATCAGCCTACAGCAGGGCATGATGGGAGTTGTAGTTTCACAACAGCTGAAGGGCCGCAGGTTGAGCATCCCTGCGTTAACAGATGCCTCAGACTGATGCCGTACAGCGGCGTCCGGTCACCATACAATCCTCAGACTGACGCCGTACAGTGGTGTCCGTTCACCATACAGTTCCATTGTAAAAAAACATATACGTTAACGTATGCATTTTTTACTTGACTCTGCAGGATACAAAAACGTGGAGTGCTGCACATTTGTATACATCAAACCGATAGGAAAAACGTGATGTGAACACACATTGGGGGGAGGGGGCGTACTAAAATTTGCTGTGGGGTCCAGTCAGTTCTAGCTACATCACTGCACATCTCCTTCTCTCCTCCAGGCCTGGCTCACTGCTGCAGCGGGCCGCTGGAGAGAAGGAGCGCAGGGAGCTGCGGTTAGTGAATGACAGGACCACCAGCTGCCCTGCAATAATAGGTATGTGAGGGGGCCACTGGGGGGTCATTTATCACACTGTGAGGGCCCCTTACACAGTATAATGACTCCCAGTGCCCCCCATTTAGTATAATGATCCCCATTGACCCTCCATTTAGTATAATGACCACCAGAGCCCCCATTAAATATAATAACCCCTCCTGCCCCCTCCATACAGTATAACCCCCAGTGTGGGGGCGACTGGGGGTCATTATTCTGAATGGAGGGTCACTGTGGGGTCATTATACTGTGAGGGCCCTTTACATAGTATAATGACCCCCAGTGTCCCCCATTTAGTATAATGATCACCAATGACCCTCCATTCAGTATAATGACCCCCAGAGCCCCCTCCATACAGTATTCCCCCAGTGTGGGGGCTACTGGGGGTCATTATTCTGAATGGGGGCAACTGGGGGTTATTATTCTGAATGCAGGGCCACAGGTGGTCATAATACAGTGGGGGGGGGATTAGGGGTTTATTATACTGTGTGAAGGGCCACTAGTAGTCATTATACTGTGTGAAGGGCCACTAGTAGTCATTATACTGTATAAGGGCCACTGGGGGTCATTATACCGTGTGGGAGCCACAGGGGGACATGTCAATGTAAAAAAATGCCTCATGGGGGCCCACTGGGATTTATCGCCCAAGGGCCCACATGAACCTGGAGACGGCCCTGACCCTCCCTAACCCGTCGAGTGCTTGCCAGGAAACCTAGAGGCGAGACCTCACACACTAACGCCTCTTTAATGCAAACTTCTTTAACATCAGAACCTTTATCAAGCCAAGGAAAAGTATTACTAACCACATCAGCATTAAGAGATTTACTCGCTTTAACGTCACTAGAGCTCCAGACATCTGAAGCTACATTAACCTTTTATTTACCAGCTGAATCCACAATCAATTGAAAAAGACCAGACTACAAGGGATCAGACACCAAATTGATCTTACCCATGTCGTAAATGGCTGGGATGACCTTCCATGGGGACCCGGAGGTTGCTCTACTATAGAACGTGGAAACCCCACAAGAAGTAACCCCAATGATTCCAGGATATAACCTTGACAGAAAGCTGCACGCACTCCCATGCAGGGGGAGGATTCTTCTCTGCTGCTGTAAGACACTCCATCCCTGGAGCTGCGAGCGCTATGTACACTGGACTCTCTTGTCCTGGAGGACCTACTGGAAGAAAAAGGTATGCCGGCGTCCCTGCTTCTCTGCCTAACACCAGACCCCAGGGAGGGATATAAGCGGTCCTAGCTTTTCTAGCTCTTTTGCATGGGCGCGCAGTCAGCCCCTCCTCCCGACGCTGAACAACCCCAGGAACAGGCAGGAGAAGCTCCGGCACTCAGGCGCTGTGATCCACCGGCGTCTCCATTGTCGGCTGTGAAGCAGACATGTATGAAGATGGTAGCGCCGGCAGCAGTGGCGTTGATGGAGGCGGCAGCGGTAACATCTCCAGGCGAACTCTCAGCCAGTCCTCTCCTCTCTTTTTAGCCTTTTCAATCAGGCGACTCAGTAGGACTTCCATCTTGCAGGTCCAGCAACGAATCCAGTCTTCTTGAACTGGCCCAGAAGCGCCGCCAGACCCAAAATTTGAAGAGGACAATTTTCCCGCCGTAGGCAAGGAGACAAATCAGGGAGCGGTATTCTCCCCTAGCAACAGCTTCCACCAATCATCGCCGGATCTGCAGCTGCCTCAGAAAATTCTGTGGTAACCAGCTGGAACCGGTCCAAGGAAATCTCCTCAGGTAATTCTGAAATATAAAGCGGAAAAACAGCAAACAGGGTGGGGGGAAAGAGGAGAGACAAACAGAGAAACCCTACCTAACTAAAATTAATGGTGCCACTGCCCCCATGTGTCCCCCAAGATAAACGCTCTGGGGGGTCTAACATTTTGCTGTACTTGCTATACAGCACCCCATACCTCTCACATCCAGGGCCTCCCAGGTGATGTGTCCTCCGATGTAGATCTTGTCCATCATCATGTTCTCCATTTGGTCCGTTCAACTTCTTTCAGCCGCGCCTCATCTCTGCAGAGTGTGACACACAGACACCTTAGCGTCATCACATTTCTATCATCATCTCCCAATCTGGAGTCCCCACAGTGATATCCTGCTGCTCGCTGTGCTCCCCAATACCCCCAAATACTATCCTGAACCCCTGTCACATAGTAATAGTGCTCCTCCAAGTCCGACCAATAGTAATTCCCTTCTAGAGTGCCCTTATTAGTAATACTGCTCCCTACAGTGCCCCCAACATTGATAATGCTCCCCAAGAATGCCCCTATTAGTAATACTGCCCCCTATAGTACCCACAACCATGATAACGCTCCCCAAGAGTGCCCCCATTAGTAGAAGAGCCCTCCAGTATTAGTAATACCCTCACAGAGCCCCCAGTAAAAATAAGGCCCCCTATTGTATCCCCAGTGGTAATAAAGCTCTCTACAGACCCCTCAGTAGTAATAAGGCCCCCCATAGTGCTCTTGGTAGAAATAAGGTGAGTCTATAAGTCCTTCCTATAGAGCCCCAGTAGTAATAAGAACGCCCATAACGTCCCCTGGATTTGCAGTGCTTCCTGTAGTTATAGTCCTCCCTCCACCATATAGTCCCATGTAAATACCATCAGACCATCTTTCCAGCACCCTCCAATATACAGTCCCATGTAAATAACACCCCTCTCTATCCACAGCCCCCTCCAAAGTACAGTCCCATGTAAATAACCACCTCCTCCCCAGCTGCCTTCAACATACAGTCCCATGTAAATAATATCACCCCCTCCCCAGCCACCTCCAACATGCAATCTCATGTAAACATCACCCCCTCAACATTCATTCCCATGTAAATAACATCACTCCCTCCCCCAGCAGCCTTTAACATACAGTCCCAAGTAAATAATATCACCCCCTCCCGAGCTACCTCTAACATGTAATCCGATGTAAATATCACCCCCTCAACATTCAGTCCCATTTAAATAACATCAGTCCCCCCACCAGCCACCTTTAACATACAGTCCCGTGTAAATAACATTGCCCCCCAGGGCTGCCATCAGAAATTTTGGGGCCCCTTACACAGCTCAAGGCCTGGGCCCCCCCCCCCCTCCTACCCTTCAGAATTCGTCCTGACTCCACCTCCCCTCCACCCCCAAGGACCTACCCCCAATTTCATTATTTTTTTACAACTACAAAGACAGTAAAAAGTGATAATCAGTGATTTCAGTAAGGAATTAATTTTTGACCAAATAATATGAAGCCTGCTACCACGACAAGGTAGACTCTTTTAAGCAGGACCCTACACTAACACTAACTACACTACCTGTTCTAATCTGCCCTAGTAATCTTCCCCTGGCACATTTAAGAAAAAACACCTTAAAAGCACAAGGTTTACTGTTACAGTGTTATGGGGGGATCGGTGGATGACTTACTGTTATGGGGGGAATCTGTGGATGACCTACTGTTATGGGGGAATCTGTGGATGACACACTGTTATGGGGGGAATCTGTGGATGACACACTGTTATGGGGGAATCTGTGGATGACACTGTTATGAGGGATCTGTGGATGACACACTGTTATGGGGGGAATCTGTGGATAACGAACACTGTTATGGGGGATCTGTGGATGACACTGTTATGGGGGATCTGTGGATGACGCACTGTTATGGGGGATCTGTGGATGACACACTGTTATGGGAGATCTGTGGATGACACACTGTTATGGGGGATCTGTGGATGACACACTGTTATGGGGGATCTGTGGATGACACTTTTATGGGGGATCTGTGGATGACACTCAACCACTCTCAAACCCAACTGGTCAAACTTGTTAAATGGATCCCAAACACAATATGCACAATAACACACCCCACCCCCTCCAACACTTAATTAACCCCTTCATGGCCTAAACATTTTTTTTCAAAGCAGAACACAAAGCTAAATAGAGCTGAGTGGGCTGGCAAGGGAGGGGTTAATAACAATAAATGATGGAGGATCCTGGCCCTGTGGGATAATCCAGAAAACAGCTTTGCATTTTACCCCCGAGCAAAGACCACACAACATAGAGCTGCCTAGCCAAGTAGACAACATAAGGATCAATATGAAAATAAATAATTTGGAGCCTTTGAAATAGCTCAGCTCAGTATGCGGCATAGGCTACTGTCACACTGCCGTTTCTGGGTCCGCCTGTGAGATCTATTTCAGGGATCTCACAAGCGGCCCCAAACAGATCAGTTTTGCCCCAATGCATTCAGAATGGATAAGGATCCGTTCAGAATGCATCCGTTTGGCTCCGTTCCGCCTCCATTCCGCTCTGGAGGCGGACACCAAAACGCTGCTTGCAGCCCTAACATACAGTCCCAGTTAAATAAGCACAACCCCCAGCATTGCTCTGCCTCTCCCTTCACTTACCTCTCCTCATGTAGCAGACATCACCACAGCTTCTTCCCCATGACTTGTCCTCTTTACTGCCATCCTCTCCTGCACACTAGTCACATGATGGTGACATCAGCGCAGGTCCTTCTCAACCACTTCCTGTTTTACATGACCTGCCTGGTCACTGCCTGGTTTTACACTATAAGAACAAAAGATGGTTCTAGCACTTGTAATAACTCAGTTGCCTTTATTTATTTCTTGTAGCATGTACTCACATGGACACAAACCTTCAGCCCAGCATGGTTGGCGCTTTTCGAACACAGGTGTGTTCTTAGTCATAGCCTAATGAGAGGTTCACTGCAGGGCTTCAGATATACCACCCCCTTCCAATCACTTCCGGGTCTGGGAATAGCCCAGTGCAGGCAATCTCTCATTAACTTGCCATACACCAACATTATATATCAATAACATACAAAAAAAAAATATTATATAAACAAAAAACCTTTATATATACAATACAAAGTACACCTATAAAATTACATGAGTAATGCATCTTTGTGTATTATGCTATGAGAACCCATATACAAATGTCATCATTAATTTGGCTCTTCTACACCAGAAAGACACAACATATAAATAGAATAAAAGGGTAGATTTTTTTTTTAAATTGCATTTCCTAGTTAGCATTGTCAAAAGCAAGATACACTGGTTTTACACTGCCTGGTCACATGACCTGTGATGTCACCACATGTCCTTCAGCTCTACCAGTGCATTAGATTCAATTGTATTGTAGTCCTGAGGATGGCAATACAGTTGTATCTAGCTGGCAGGCAGGACATTCGGAGCCTCGGACAAAGCATCAGAGGCCTAGTCCCCAAATGTTTTAACCTAGCAATGCCCCTGCTGCTTACACTGGAGGCAGGTCAGAGTAGATTCCAGGTTCACTGTTGCCTGAGGCAAAAATTTAAAGGGGTTCTCCAAGAATATAAAATATACCCTCATGTGCCAGGCAGCCAATAGCAGGCGGGGACAAGCCTCCCTATGATCGCCAGAGGTTTGTTCCTGTCCCCGCCTGCCATTGGCTGCTCCCCCCCCCGACACTGGATGTTTTTATCCATGTGCAGGGAGAAGAAGCAGCGGCGGTGCGGGGACCAGAAGCGGGAATCAGGATAAGTATATTCCATGTGGGGTGCCTGGCACATGAGGGAACATTTTATACTTTTGGAGAACCCCTTTAACCCCTTAGGGACGCATGACATATCGGTACAGCATGTTTCCCGAGTCCTTAAGGACCCATGACGTACCGGTACGTCATGAGTTTAAAATGAGATTGCGGCGCTGCGGGGGTTAATCCGAACAGGATGCCGGCTGAAATCATTCAGCCGCCATCCTGTCACAACGCCGGGGGGGTCAATTCAGACCTGTGCTTTGCTGCGCTTTCTGCCGATTCTGATCCCCGCGGATCAAACTTAAAAATGAAGTTTTATTCACCCCCCCTGCACCCCTGAATGATTTTATGTGGGCGGGTGGTGCAGGGGGGGTGTTGCAGGCGGTGCGGGCGGTGCAGGAGGCAGGATCGCGATCCCCCGCCCGCCTCCCCTTGAATTATCGTTGGTGGCCAGTTGGTATACCAGGGTGTCAGCACATTGCTGACACCCAGGTATAAACGGCTGACATCTGTGATGCGATGTCAGCCGTTTAACCCTTTCCATACCGCGGTCCGTACAGACCGCTGTATGGAAAAGGTTAACAGCTCAGGGAGCTCCCTCCCTCTCTCATCGGGGGGCTGCTGTGCCTTTGCAGCCCCCCGATGGAGAGGGATAGAGCCCCCAGACAGCCCCCCTCCTTACCCTTCCCAGTCTGCGAAGTTGTGGCCACAACTGAGCAGACGGGGAAGGTTCCCAAGGCAACAGGATGCCATCTCAGGCATCCTGCTGTCCATGGTGCTGAACAGATCTGTGCTAAAGGCATAGATCTGTTCAGACAAAGTGTAAGTAAAATACAGTACAATACCCTATATAGTGTACTGTACTGTATTATACAGATATCAGACCCACTGGATCTTCAAGAACCAAGTGGGTCTGGGTCAAAAAAATTTAATAAAAAAAATGTGAAAAAAGTTAAGATAAAAAAAAAACACATTTATCACTGAAAATAAATAAATAAATAAAATACACTACACATATAGTAATGTTACTTCCCCCGCACGGTGAACGCCATAAAAATAAAAAAAATAGAAATTATGAGGAAATTTTGCCCGCCTTACTTCCCAAAAAAGGTAATAAAAGTGATCAAAAAAGTTGCATGTACGCCAAAATAGTACCAATCAAACCGTACCAATCAAATAGTACAAATCATACCCTACCCAAGATAATCGCCCAAAAACTGAAAAAACTATGGCTCTTAGACTATGGAAACACTAAAACATGATTTTTTTGGTCACAAAAAGTGTAATAGCAAGTGATCAAAAAGTCATATGCATCCCAAAATAGGGCCAATCAAACCGTCATCTCATCCCGCAAAAAATGAGACCCTACTTAAAATAATCACCAAAAACTAAAAAACTATGGCTCTTAGACTATGGAGACACTAAAACATTTTTTTTGTTTTAAAAATGAAATCATTGTGTAAAATTTACATAAATGAAAAAAAAAATTGTATACATATTATGTATCGCCGCGTCCGTGACAACCTGCTCTATAAAATTACCACATGATCTAACCTGTCAGCAGATGAATGTTGTAAATAACAAAAAAATAAAAACGTGCCAAAAAAGCTATTTCTTGTTACCTTGCCGCACAAAAAGTGTAATATAGAGCAACCAAAAATCATATGTACCCTAAACTAGTACCAACAAAACTGCCACCCTATCCCGTAGTTTCTAAAATGGGGCCACTTTATTGGAGTTTCTACTCTAGGGGTGCATCAGGGGGGCTTCAAATGGGACATGATGTAAAAAAAAAACAGTCCAGCAAAATCTGCCTTCCAAAAACCGTATGGCATTCCTTTCCTTCTGCGCCCTGCCGTGTGCCCATACAGCAGTTTACGACCACATATGGGGTGTTTCTGTAAACTAAAGAATCGGGGCCATAAATAATGAGTTTTGTTTGGCTGAAAAAATATTAAAATGGAAAATCTGCCAAAAAAGTGAAATTTTGAAATTGTATCTCTATTTTCCATAAAATCTTGTGCAACACCTAAAAGGTTAACAAAGTTTGTAAAAATCTGTTTTGAATACCTTGAGGGGTGTAGTTTCTTAGATGGGGTCACTTTTATGGAGTTTCTACTCTAGGGGTGCATCAAGGGGGCTTTAAATGGGACATGGTGTCAAAAAAACAGTTCAGCAAAATCTGGCTTCCAAAAACCATACAGCGCTCCTTTCCCTCTACACCCTACTGTGTGCCCGTACAGTAGTTTATGGCCACATATGGGGTGTTTCTGTAAACCGCAGAGTCAGGGCGATAAAGATACAGTCTTGTTTGGCTGTTAACCCTTGTTAGTGGAAAAAATGGGTTAAAATGGAAAATTAGGCAAAAAAATGAAATTCTTAAATTTCATCCCCATTTGCCAATAACTCTTGTGCAACACCTAAAGGGTTAACGAAGTTTGTAAAATCAGTTTTGAATACCTTGAGGGGTGTAGTTTATAGAATGGGGTCATTTTTGGGTGGTTTCTATTATTTAAGCCCCGCAAAGTGACTTCAGACCTGTAGTGGTCCCTAAAAATTGGGTTTTTGTAAATTTCTGAAAAATTTCAAGATTTGCTTCTAAACTTCTAAGACTTGTAACATCCCCAAAAAATAAAATATCATTCCCAAAATAATTCAAACATGAAGTAGACATATGGGGAATGTAAATTAATCACAATTTTTGGGGGTATTACTATGTATTACAGAAGTAGAGAAACCGAAACTTTGAAATTTGCTAATTTTTCAAAATGTTTGGTAAATTAGTTTTTTTTAATGAAAAAAAAAAAAAAAATTGACTTCATTTTACCAGTGTCATGAAGTACAATATGTGATGAAAAAACTATCTCAGAATGGCCTGGATAAGTCAAAGTGTTTTAAAGTTATCAGCACTTAAAGTGACACTGGTCAGATTTGCAAAAAATGGCCAAGTCCTTAAGGTGAAATAGGGCTGAGTCCTTAAGGGGTTAAAGGGAGTCTGTCACTTACTTGAGAGTTTTACCACACTCATGTGACGTTATAGCCCAGTTGCCCAACATAAAAATAGTACCTGTATTGTGTCTTTCACACGTCCACAACTTGAAAAAAACACTTTATATGTAGATTAGGTCCTGCAAGTGCCTAGGCCTTTCCTAAGCCTATCCGATGCCAGCAGATATTAGACATCATAATTTACTATATATTTCCCTCAGAAATGAAGAGGAGCATTGTCTAGCCTACAATAGTCATCAAGTATATTAACTGGTCTCCAGTTAAAATAGAAATAGTACCCACCCAGTGGTTCCCCCGCCCCCCAAGACCTTGCAACCAGAAAATCTGTTTCTATCTGCTTTGCCCTAATAAAGGGCTTTTATCCTGAATGAGCTAATTGCAGATGTGAGGCTGGATTAGCTATTTTCCTAGTTTTGCTACCAAAGCATGTGTAAAAGGCTGGAAAGCACCCCAGCTGATCAACTCTATGAAGATAATGCAGTGCTTATACAGATACTGTGTTCTTACTGTTTACCAGCTTCCCATGCAGCAGCAAGTAGATATAATTATAGCTTTGTTGTCATATGTATTATAGCTTTGCCTTGCTTCAATGGGACGGCTCCTTTCTATTTATCTGAGAATAGGTGACAATTTTAGAAAACAATTTTCCCCACTTTACGGGAAAAAAAATTATTTCCTGACTCCAGTCAGGCAATCAGAATAACTCCCTGGATCAATGACCCCTCTCTAGTAGCTATAGCCTGTAACATTATTGCACTCCAGAAATACAGTACAGACCAAAAGTTTGGACACACCTTCTCATTCAAAAAATTGTAGATTTACACTGAAGGCATCAAAACTATGAATTAACACATGTGGAATTATATACTTATCAAAAAAGTATGAAAATATGTAATATTCTAGGTTCTTCAAAGTAGCCACCATTTGCTTTGATTACTGAAATGAAATGGTTTTCACTTCACAGGTGTGCCCTGTCAGGTTTAATAAGTGGGATTTTCTTGCCTTATAAATGGGGTTGGGATCATCAGTTATGTTGTGGAGAAGTCAGGTGGATACACAGCTGATAGTCCTACTGAATAGACTGTTAGAATTTGTATTATGGCAAGAAAAAAGCAGCTAAGTAAAGAAAAACGAGTGGCCATCATTACTTTAAGAAATGAAGGTCAGTCAGTCTGAAAAATTGGGAAAACTTTGAAAATGTCCCCAAGTGCAGTCACAAAAACCATCAAGCGCTACAAAGAAACTGGCTCGCATGCAGACCACCCCAGGAAAGGAAGACCAAGAGTCACCTCTGCTGCGGAGGATAAGTTCATCCGAGTCACCAGCCTCAGAAATCGCAGGTTAACAGCACCTCAGATTAGAGACCAGGTCAATGCCACACATAGTTCTAGCAGCAGACACATCTCTAGAAGAACTGTTAAGAGGAGACTGTGTGAATCAGGCTTTCATGGTAGAAAATCTTCTAGGAAACCACTGCTAAGCACAGGCAACAAGCAGAAGTGACTTGTTTGGGCTAAAGAACACAAAGAATGGACATTAGACCAGTGGAAATCTGTGCTTTGGTCTGACGAGTCCAAATTTGAGATCTTTGGTTCCAACCACTGTGTCTTTGTGCGACGCAGAAAAGGTGAACGGATGGACTCTACATGCCTGGTTCCCACCGTGAAGCATGGAGGAGGAGGTGTGATGGTGTGGGGGTGCTTTGCTGGTGACACTGTTGGGGATTTGTTCAAAATTGAAGGCATACTGAACCAGCATGGCTACCACAGCATCTTGCAGCGGCATGCTATTCCATCCGGTTTGCGTTTAGTTGGACCATCATTTATTTTTCAACAGGACAATGACCCCAAACACACCTCCAGGCTGTGTAAGGGCTATTTGACCATGAAGGAGAGTGATGGGGTGCTGCGCCAGATGACCTGGCCTCCACAGTCACCGAACCTGAATCCAATCGAGATGGTTTGGGGTGAGCTGGACCGCAGAGTGAAGGCAAAAGGGCCAACAAGTGCTAAGCATCTCTGGGAACTCCTTCAAGACTGTTGGAAGACCATTTCAGGTGACTACCTCTTGAAGCTCATCAAGAGAATGAGAAGGTGTGTCCAAACTTTTGGTCTGTAATGTACATCCAGGCCCCTTTATTTTTTGAGCGATTGTCTTAGGTAGGGTATAATTTGTGCGGGATGAGGTGACAGTTTGATTGGCACTATTTTGGGGTGCTTAAGACTTTTTGATCGCTTGCTATACACTTTTTGTGATGTAAGGTGCCAAAATGACTTTTTGACACCATTTTTATTCGATTTTTTTTACGGTTTTCATCTGAGGGGTTAAATCATGTGATATTTTTATAGAGCAGGTCATTGTGGACGCGATGATACCTAATATGTATACTTTTTTATTTATTTATTTAAGTTTTATACACTAATATCATTTTTTTTTAGTTTTTATTAGTTCTGTTACAGTATAACATCTGGGTACGCAGACCCAAACAACGTAAATTACAGAAACAAATAATAGAATTTCAGTTTGCGATACATAAACCCCAAGACTCATTTATCAGTAAAAAGGTCTATATGTCTTCTAACATTCCCCCCCCCCCCCCCAAAAAAAATAAATAATAATTAGGCTATCTTCACAGCACATCTTATTGAGCATCATTCAATTTTATTAGTACTTTATATTCAGAATGATCATATATGCTCCCTGTCAAGTCAGTGGTATCTGTTTTTAGGTTATATGTAGTGCAGGTTGCGCACTCGTGTTATGTAGCTACAGCCTTCCCAATCTCCCCTTCATCTGCTCAATTGAGTACCATTCCGTGAGGGAGAAAGGCTGCATTATTATTTGTATTTCAGTATCAGACATGTATGTGATAATAAAGTTTTTCAATTTTTGAAAAAGTTTTTGTGTTTGTCTATCTTTTGATTTCATTGTGTCTAAACTTTACCCCCCCAAATTGTTTTTTTAAGTCTTCTATAATGTTGTATATTGTGGGCAGCTCTGTTTGTAGCCACCTTTGTAGTATACTCCTTTTAACAACCATACAGATCGAATGGAATAGGTTGGGAAGAGATCGTCTAGTACTTCCCTCATCCTCAAAATGAAATATATAACGTTGTGGTGTAACTTCTACTCTCTGTCCCCATATAGCCCGAAATATCTCTTCTACCTCCTTCCAGAGCTGCTTACTTTTCACACATTGCCACAGTCCGTGGTATAGATCAGTGGATCCCTGGCCACATTTAGGACAATTCATTATATGGTCTGGTTTGTTTGGATGTGGAGGTATGTTGAAGCCATATATGGCTGGTTCTATGTATTATTCTCAGTTGTAGTGATGAGCGGCAGGTGCCATATTCGATTTCGACGAAATTCGCGAATATTCGATAGAATATTCGTTTTATATTCGTCGAAATCGAATATTCGTCATTATTCTTGTTATCGCGATTAATATGCGATTTAAATAATCGAATTTCGATTTTAACTTAAAGGCTACTCTCCTATTGAAATTGCAATTCGATTTTTTCAAGTTATAAAATTCGAATTTCGATTTTAACTTAGCACTGCTATATGCCATATTAGTTAGCCTAATATGGCATATAGCAGTGCTAAGTTAAAATCGAAATTCGAATTTTATAACTTGAAAAAATCGAATTGCGATTTCAACGTAATTCTCAAATCCGACAGTACATTCTAGTATATGGAGTCGTTCCCATGGTGATGGGGACGCTCCATAAGCATGGAATATGGCTTCAATGGCTTGGTAGAATTAGCGAATTGACGAATATATTCGTTATATTCCACAAAACGAATATAACGAATGTATTCGTCATATATCACAAAACGAAGATAACGAAGTATTCTGCATCTTCATTTTAGCTACCTATTCATCAATTTCGCTAATTCTAGCAATGATATAGGAAAGTTAACTATAGAGACAGCTAAGTATAATTCGCTATGCGATTATATGACTGCTTTTTTTTATAAATAGTATAATTATAATAATTATCAGGTATTATAATTATTCTATTTATTTAAAAAAAAAGCAGTAATATAATCGCATAGCGAATTAAACTTAGCTGTCCAGTCAGTGCCCGTTGCCGCTTCTGCCGACTTCCATGCTTATGGAGCGTCCCCATCACCATGGGAACATCTCCATATACTAGAATGTACTGTCGGATTTGAGAATTACGTTGAAATCGCAATTCGATTTTTTCAAGTTATAATAATCGAATTTCGATTTTAACTTAGCACTGCTATATGCCATATTAGTTAGCCTAATATGGCATATAACAGTGCTAAGCTAAAATCGAAATTCGATTATTATAACTTGACATAATCGAATTGCGATTCCAACTTGGACCTGGTTTACTATATGGTTGGCTTCAATGGCTTGGTAGAATTAGCGAATTGACGAATATATTCGTTATATTCCACAAAACGAATATATTCGTCATATTCCACAAAACGAAGATAACGAAGTATTCGTCATATTCCACAAAACGAAGATAACGAAGTATTCTGCATCTTCATTTTAGCTACCTATTCATCAATTTCGCTAATTCTAGCAATGATATAGGAAAGTTGACTATAGAGACAGCTAAGTATAATTCGCTATGCGATTATATTACTGCTTTTTTTTTTAAATAAATAGAATAATTATAATACCTGATAATTATTATAATTATACTATTTATAAAAAAAAGCAGTCATATAATCGCATAGCGAATTATACTTAGCTGTCTCTATAGTTAACTTTCCTATATCATTGCTAGAATTAGTGAAATTGATGAATAGGTAGCTAAAATGAAGATGCAGAATACTTCGTTATCTTCGTTTTGTGATATATGACGAATACATTCGTTATATTCGTTTTGTGGAATATAACGAATATATTCGTCAATTCGCTAATTCTACCAAGCCATTGAAGCCATATTCCATGCTTATGGAGCGTCCCCATCACCATGGGAACGACTCCATATACTAGAATGTACTGTCGGATTTGAGAATTACGTTGAAATCGCAATTCGATTTTTTCAAGTTATAAAATTCGAATTTCGATTTTAACTTAGCACTGCTATATGCCATATTAGGCTAACTAATATGGCATATAGCAGTGCTAAGTTAAAATCGAAATTCGAATTTTATAACTTGAAAAAATCGAATTGCGATTTCAACGTAATTCTCAAATCCGACAGTACATTCTAGTATATGGAGATGTTCCCATGGTGATGGGGACGCTCCATGAGCATGGAAGTCGGCAGAAGCGGCAACGGGCACTGACTGGAGCAGCCAGGAAGCCAGGAATCCAAAGGACAGGTAAGAACAACTTTAGGGAAGTGGGAAAGAAAAAAATATAACAATAAAAAAAAAAAAAAAAAAAAAAAAAAAAAACGAATATTCGAAATATCGAATTTATATCACTATATTCGAAATATTCGCGAATTAGCGAAGTGCCGATATTCGCGAAAAAAATTCGATATTCGAATATTCGCGCTCAACACTACTCAGTTGCGCGTCCCTCCATACTTCATTAATATTATGTCTTCTCACCCTCATCCCCCCTTGCTTCATTATTTGAGTGATGTGGTCAATTCCCAACTGCTCTTCCCATTTTTTGAAATCCCCAGTCCTTCCTCTTTGGGAGTCTGCTTCTCTAATTTTAAAATAAACAGACAAGACTGAGACCCTTCCTCCTCCCAACTCCAGAATTTTATCTAGTGTGTTTTGACTCATATCCTTATACACCACTATAAGAGTTGATATGATAGCTGCTTTAACCAGAGCAAATTGTATAATCTGAAATGGGCGCAGGGAAAATTTGTCTGTTAATTCTTTCCCCGTAAGCCACCTGGGCTCTCTGTCATATAGTAATTGCTTCACCTGAATGATCCCTTTAGATTTCCACTGCGAAAATAAGCTATTTGGCCTTGTTTAAACTCTGGGTTATTCCATAACGGGAGATGCTTAGATATTCTAAAAGACAACCAATACCTTTTTCAAAATATTCTCCAGGTTGCTATAGTGTCTTTAATAAGTATGGATTACTTAATCCAACCTGGGATGTTTATTAGCCTAGCATGAAGCAACGCCACTAATGACCATGGGGCACAGAACCCTCTTTCCAAGGATAGGGCTGAATAATGACCTGTCCCGTTGATCCAGTCAGCTACAGTATGTGTCTAGCCATGCAGGCTAAAATATACCCTCTGATATCTGGACAAATTGAACTCTTGCACCAGGGCCCATGAGTAGAGTTGAGCGAACACCTGGATGTTCGGGTTCGAGAAGTTCGGCCGAACATCCCGGAAATGTTCGGGTTCGGGATCCGAACCCGATCCGAACTTCGTCCCGAACCCGAACCCCATTGAAGTCAATGGGGACCCGAACTTTTCGGCACTAAAAAGGCTGTAAAACAGCCCAGGAAAGAGCTAGAGGGCTGCAAAAGGCAGCAACATGTAGGTAAATCCCCTGCAAACAAATGTGGATAGGGAAATGAATTAAAATAAAAATTAAATAAATAAAAATTAACCAAAATCAATTGGAGAGAGGTTCCATAGCAGAGAATCTGGCTTCCCGTCACCCACCACTGGAACAGTCCATTCTCAGATATTTAGGCCCCGGCACCCAGGCAGAGGAGAGAGGTCCCGTAACAGAGAATCTGTCTTCATGTCAGCAGAGAATTAGTCTGCATGTCATAGCAGAGAATGAGGCTTCACGTCAGCCACCACTGCAACAGTCCATTGGCATATATTTAGGCCCAGCACCCAGGCAGAGGAGGGAGGTCCCGTAACAGAGAATCTGTCTTCATGTCAGCAGAGAATTAGTCTGCATGTCATAGCAGAGAATGAGGCTTCACGTCAGCCACCACTGCAACAGTCCATTGGCATATATTTAGGCCCAGCACACACACAGGCAGAGGAGAGAGGTCCCGTAACAGAGAATCTGGCTTCATGTCAGCAGAGAATCAGTCTGCATGTCATAGCAGAGAATGAGGCTTCACGTCAGCCACCACTGCAACAGTCCATTGGCATATATTTAGGCCCAGCACACACACAGGCAGAGGAGAGAGGTCCCGTAACAGAGAATCTGGCTTCATGTCAGCAGAGAATCAGTCTGCATGTCATAGCAGAGAATGAGGCTTCACGTCAGCCACCACTGCAACAGTCCATTGGCATATATTTAGGCCCAGCACCCAGGCAGAGGAGGGAGGTCCCGTAACAGAGAATCTGTCTTCATGTCAGCAGAGAATTAGTCTGCATGTCATAGCAGAGAATGAGGCTTCACGTCAGCCACCACTGCAACAGTCCATTGGCATATATTTAGGCCCAGCACACACACAGGCAGAGGAGAGAGGTCCCGTAACAGAGAATCTGGCTTCATGTCAGCAGAGAATCAGTCTGCATGTCATAGCAGAGAATGAGGCTTCACGTCAGCCACCACTGCAACAGTCCATTGGCATATATTTAGGCCCAGCACACACACAGGCAGAGGAGAGAGGTCCCGTAACAGAGAATCTGGCTTCATGTCAGCAGAGAATCAGTCTGCATGTCATAGCAGAGAATGAGGCTTCACGTCAGCCACCACTGCAACAGTCCATTGGCATATATTTAGGCCCAGCACCCAGGCAGAGGAGGGAGGTCCCGTAACAGAGAATCTGTCTTCATGTCAGCAGAGAATTAGTCTGCATGTCATAGCAGAGAATGAGGCTTCACGTCAGCCACCACTGCAACAGTCCATTGGCATATATTTAGGCCCAGCACCCAGGCAGAGGAGGGAGGTCCCGTAACAGAGAATCTGTCTTCATGTCAGCAGAGAATTAGTCTGCATGTCATAGCAGAGAATGAGGCTTCACGTCAGCCACCACTGGAACAGTCCATTCTCAGATATTTAGGCCCCGGCACCCAGGCAGAGGAGAGAGGTCCCGTAACAGAGAATCTGTCTTCATGTCAGCAGAGAATTAGTCTGCATGTCATAGCAGAGAATGAGGCTTCACGTCAGCCACCACTGCAACAGTCCATTGGCATATATTTAGGCCCAGCACCCAGGCAGAGGAGAGAGGTCCCGTAACAGACAATCTGGCTTCATGTCAGCAGAGAATCAGTCTTCATATCATAGCAGAGAATCAGGCTTCACGTCACCCACCACTGTAAGAGTCAATTTTCATAAATTTAGGCCCAGAACCCAGGCAGAGGAGAAAGGTCCCGTAACAGACAATCTGGCTTCATGTCAGCAGAGAATCAGTCTTCATATCATAGCAGAGAATCAGGCTTCACGTCACCCACCACTGTAAGAGTCAATTTTCATAAATTTAGGCCCAGAACCCAGGCAGAGGAGAAAGGTCCCGTAACAGACAATCTGGCTTCATGTCAGCAGAGAATCAGTCTTCATATCATAGCAGAGAATCAGGCTTCACGTCACCCACCACTGTAAGAGTCAATTTTCATAAATTTAGGCCCAGAACCCAGGCAGAGGAGAAAGGTCCCGTAACAGACAATCTGGCTTCATGTCAGCAGAGAATCAGTCTTCATATCATAGCAGAGAATCAGGCTTCACGTCACCCACCACTGTAAGAGTCAATTTTCATAAATTTAGGCCCAGAACCCAGGCAGAGGAGAAAGGTCCCGTAACAGACAATCTGGCTTCATGTCAGCAGAGAATCAGTCTTCATATCATAGCAGAGAATCAGGCTTCACGTCACCCACCACTGTAAGAGTCAATTTTCATAAATTTAGGCCCAGAACCCAGGCAGAGGAGAAAGGTCCCGTAACAGACAATCTGGCTTCATGTCAGCAGAGAATCAGTCTTCATATCATAGCAGAGAATCAGGCTTCACGTCACCCACCACTGTAAGAGTCAATTTTCATAAATTTAGGCCCAGAACCCAGGTAGAGGAGAAAGGTCCCGTAACAGACAATCTGGCTTCATGACAGCAGAGAATCAGTCTGCATGTCATAGCAGAGAATCAGGCTTCACGTCAGCCACCACTGCAACAGTCCATTGTCATAAATTTAGGCCCAGCACCCAGGCAGAGGAGAGAGGTCCCGTAACAGACAATCTGGCTTCATGTCAGCAGAGAATTAGTCTGCATGTCATAGCAGAGAATCAGGCTTCATGTCAGCCACCACTGCAACAGTCCATTGGCATATATTTAGGCCTAGCACACAGGCAGAGGAGAGGTTCATTCAACTTTGGGTAGCATCGCAATATAATGGTAAAATGAAAATAAAAATAGGATTGAATGAGGAAGTGCCCTGGAGTCCAATAATATATGGTTATGGGGAGGTAGTTAATGTCTAATCTGGACAAGGGACGGACAGGTCCTGTGGGATCCATGCCTGGTTCATTTTTATGAACGTCAGCTTGTCCACATTGGCTGTAGACAGGCGGCTGCGTTTGTCTGTAATGACGCCCCCTGCCGTGCTGAATACACGTTCAGACAAAACGCTGGCTGCCGGGCAGGCCAGCACCTCCAAGGCATAAAAGGCTAGCTCTGGCCACGTGGACAATTTAGAGACCCAGAAGTTGAATGGGGCCGAACCATCAGTCAGTACGTGGAGGGGTGTGCACACGTACTGTTCCACCATGTTAGTAAAATGTTGCCTCCTGCTAACACGTTGCGTATCAGGTGGTGGTGCAGTTAGCTGTGGCGTGTTGACAAAAGTTTTCCACATCTCTGCCATGCTAACCCTGCCCTCAGAGGAGCTGGCCGTGACACAGCTGCCTTGGCGACCTCTTGCTCCTCCTCTGCCTTGGCCTTGGGCTTCCACTTGTTCCCCTGTGACATTTGGGAATGCTCTCAGTAGCGCGTCTACCAACGTGCGCTTGTACTCGCGCATCTTCCTATCACGCTCCAGTGCAGGAAGTAAGGTGGGCACATTGTCTTTGTAGCGTGGATCCAGCAGGGTGGCAACCCAGTAGTCCGCACAGGTTAAAATGTGGGCAACTCTGCTGTCGTTGCGCAGGCACTGCAGCATGTAGTCGCTCATGTGTGCCAGGCTGCCCAGGGGTAAGGACAAGCTGTCCTCTGTGGGAGGCGTATCGTCATCGTCCTGCCTTTCCCCCCAGCCACGCACCAGTGATGGACCCGAGCTGCGTTGGGTGCCACCCCGCTGTGACCATGCTTCATCCTCATCCTCCTCCACCTCCTCCTCATCCTCGTCCTCCTCGTCCTCCAGTAGTGGGCCCTGGCTGGCCACATTTGTACCTGGCCTCTGCTGTTGCAAAAAACCTCCCTCTGAGTCACTTCGAAGAGACTGGCCTGAAAGTGCTAAAAATGACCCCTCTTCCTCATCCTCCTCCTCCTCCTCCTGGGCCACCTCCTGTTCCATCATCGCCCTAAGTGTTTTCTCAAGGAGACATAGAAGTGGTATTGTAACGCTGATAACGGTGTCATCGCCACTGGCCATGTTGGTGGAGTACTCGAAACAGCGCAACAGGGCACACAGGTCTCGCATGGAGGCCCAGTCATTGGTGGTGAAGTGGTGCTGTTCTGTAGTGCGACTGACCCGTGCGTGCTGCAGCTGAAACTCCACTATGGCCTGCTGCTGCTCGCACAGTCTGTCCAGCATGTGCAAGGTGGAGTTCCACCTGGTGGGCACGTCGCATATGAGGCGGTGAGCGGGAAGGCCGAAGTTACGCTGTAGCGCAGACAGGCGAGCAGCAGCAGGATGTGAACGCCGGAAGCGCGAACAGACGGCCCGCACTTTATGCAGCAGCTCTGACATGTCGGGGTAGTTGTGAATGAACTTCTGCACCACCAAATTCAGCACATGCGCCAAGCAAGGGATGTGCGTCAAATTGGCTAGTCCCAGAGCTGCAACGAGATTTCGCCCATTATCACACACCACCAGGCCGGGCTTGAGGCTCACCGGCAGCAACCACTCGTCGGTCTGTTGTTCTATACCCCGCCACAACTCCTGTGCGGTGTGGGGCCTGTCCCCCAAACATATGAGTTTCAGAATGGCCTGCTGACGTTTACCCCGGGCTGTGCTGAAGTTGGTGGTGAAGGTGTGTGGCTGACTGGATGAGCAGGTGGAAGAAGAGGAGGAGGAAGCCGAGAAGGAGGAGGTGGCAACAGGAGGCAAAGAATGTTGCCCTGCGATCCTTGGCGGCGGAAGGACGTGCGCCAAACAGCTCTCCGCCTGGGGCCCAGCTGCCACTACATTTACCCAGTGTGCAGTTAGGGAGATATAGCGTCCCTGGCCGTGCTTACTGGTCCACGTATCTGTGGTTAGGTGGACCTTGCTACAGATGGCGTTGCGCAGTGCACACTTGATTTTATCGGATACTTGGTTGTGCAGGGAAGGCACGGCTCTCTTGGAGAAGTAGTGCCGGCTGGGAACAACATACTGTGGGACAGCAAGCGACATGAGCTGTTTGAAGCTGTCTGTGTCCACCAGCCTAAATGACAGCATTTCATAGGCCAGTAGTTTAGAAATGCTGGCATTCAGGGCCAGGGATCGAGGGTGGCTAGGTGGGAATTTACGCTTTCTATCAAATGTTTGTGAGATGGAGAGCTGAACGCTGGCGTGTGACATGGTTGAGACGCTTGGTGACGGAGGTGGTGGTGGTGGTGTTGGTGGTACATCCCCTGTTTGCTGGGCGGCAGGTGCCAACGTTCCTCCAGAGGCGGAGGAAGAGGCCGAGGCGGCAGCAGCAGAATAGGCCGAGGCGGCAGCAGCAGAAGAGGTAGCAGGGGGAGCCTGAGTGACTTCCTTGGTTTTAAGGTGTTTACTCCACTGCAGTTCATGCTTTGCATGCAGGTGCCTGGTCATGCAGGTTGTGCTCAGGTTCAGAACGTTAATGCCTCGCTTCAGGCTCTGATGGCACAGCGTGCAAACCACTCGGGTCTTGTCGTCAGCACATTGTTTGAAGAAGTGCCATGCCAGGGAACTCCTTGAAGCTGCCTTTGGGGTGCTCGGTCCCAGATGGCGGCGGTCAGTAGCAGGCGGAGTCTCTTGGCGGCGGGTGTTCTGCTTTTGCCCACTGCTCCCTCTTTTGCTACGCTGTTGGCTCGGTCTCACCACTGCCTCTTCCTCCGAACTGTGAAAGTCAGTGGCACGACCTTCATTCCATGTGGGGTCTAGGACCTCATCGTCCCCTGCATCGTCTTCCACCCAGTCTTGATCCCTGACCTCCTGTTCAGTCTGCACACTGCAGAAAGACGCAGCAGTTGGCACCTGTGTTTCGTCATCATCAGAGACATGCTGAGGTGGTATTCCCATGTCCTCATCATCAGGAAACATAAGTGGTTGTGCGTCAGTGCATTCTATGTCTTTCACCGCTGGGGAAGGGCTAGGTGGATGCCCTTGGGAAACCCTGCCAGCGGAGTCTTCAAACAGCATAAGAGACTGCTGCATAACTTGAGGCTGAGACAGTTTCCCTGGTATGCATGGGGGTGATGTGACAGACTGATGGGGTTGGTTTTCAGGCGCCATCTGTGCGCTTTCTGCAGAAGACTGGGTGGGAGATAATGTGAACGTGCTGGATCCACTGTCGGCCACCCAATTGACTAATGCCTGTACCTGCTCAGGCCTTACCATCCTTAGAACGGCATTGGGCCCCACCATATATCGCTGTAAATTCTGGCGGCTACTGGGACCTGAGGTAGTTGGTACACTAGGACGTGTGGATGTGGCAGAACGGCCACGTCCTCTCCCAGCACCAGAGGGTCCACTAACACCACCACGACCATGTCCACGTCCGCGTCCCTTACTAGATGTTTTTCTCATTGTTATGGTTCACCACAACAACAAATATATTATTTGGCCCAATGTATTGTATTCAAATTCAGCGGGATATAAATTTGAGGCCTAGTATTTAGGCGCTGGGTGACCGGTATGGATTTAGTGACAGAATTAGACTTGGAAATGCACAGAAGCGTGTGTGTGTGAAGTTATTCTGAATGACCCAATGTGCACCTTGAATATTATATACCCTTTTAGGGATAGATTTCAAATAGCTCTGATATAGCAGAAACCACTAAATTATGAAATTGCTAAATTGGGAATTGTACTTCAACCCAGAACAAAAAATGTGCTTTGACGGACACTAAATATCTTGCCCAGCAACAACAGTACACCGGTGGGTAACGAGAGATTTAGAGGGAATTAAATTTGAGGCCTAGTATTTAGGCGCTGGGTCACCGGTATGGATTTAGTGACAGAATTAGACTTGGAAATACACAGTAGCGGGTGTGTGTGAAGTTATTCTGAATGACCCTATGTGCACCTTCAATATTATATACCCTTTTTGGGATAGATTTCAAATAGCTCTGATATAGCAGGAACCACTAAATTATGAAATTGCTAAATTGGGAATTGTACTTCAACCCAGAACAAAAAATGTGCTTTGACGGGCACTAAATAACTTTCCCAGCTACAACAGGACAACGGTAACGAGAGATTTAGAGGGATTTAAATTTGAGGCCTAGTATTTAGGCGCTGGGTGACAGGTATGGGTTTAGTGACAGAATTAGACTTGGAAATACACAGTAGCGGGTGTGTGTGAAGTTATTCTGAATGACCCTATGTGCACCTTCAATATTATATACCCTTTTTGGGATAGATTTCAAATAGCTCTGATATAGCAGAAACCACTAAATTATGAAATTGCTAAATTGGGAATTGTACTTCAACCCAGAACAAAAAATGTGCTTTGACGGACACTAAATATCTTGCCCAGCAACAACAGTACACCGGTGGGTAACGAGAGATTTAGAGGGAATTAAATTTGAGGCCTAGTATTTAGGCGCTGGGTCACCGGTATGGATTTAGTGACAGAATTAGACTTGGAAATACACAGTAGCGGGTGTGTGTGAAGTTATTCTGAATGACCCTATGTGCACCTTCAATATTATATACCCTTTTTGGGATAGATTTCAAATAGCTCTGATATAGCAGGAACCACTAAATTATGAAATTGCTAAATTGGGAATTGTACTTCAACCCAGAACAAAAAATGTGCTTTGACGGGCACTAAATAACTTTCCCAGCTACAACAGGACAACGGTAACGAGAGATTTAGAGGGATTTAAATTTGAGGCCTAGTATTTAGGCGCTGGGTGACAGGTATGGGTTTAGTGACAGAATTAGACTTGGAAATACACAGTAGCGGGTGTGTGTGAAGTTATTCTGAATGACCCTATGTGCACCTTCAATATTATATACCCTTTTTGGGATAGATATCAAATAGCTCTGATATAGCAGAAACCACTAAATTATGAAATTGCTAAATTGGGAATTGTACTTCAACCCAGAACAAAAAATGTGCTTTGACGGACACTAAATATCTTGCCCAGCAACAACAGTACAGCGGTGGGTAACGAGAGATTTAGAGGGAATTAAATTTGAGGCCTAGTATTTAGGCGCTGGGTCACCGGTATGGATTTAGTGACAGAATTAGACTTGGAAATACACAGTAGCGGGTGTGTGTGAAGTTATTCTGAATGACCCTATGTGCACCTTCAATATTATATACCCTTTTTGGGATAGATTTCAAAGAGCTCTGATATAGCAGGAACCACTAAATTATGAAATTGCTAAATTGGGAATTGTATTTCAACCCAGAACAAGAAATGTGCTTGAACGGACACTAAATAACTCGCCCAGCTACAGCACTAGGGACAGATTTAGCTGGATATAAATTTGAGGCCTAGTATTTAGGCGCTGGGTGACAGGTATGGGTTTAGTGACAGAATTAGACTTGGAAATACACAGTAGCGGGTGTGTGTGAAGTTATTCTGAATGACCCTATGTGCACCTTCAATATTATATACCCTTTTAGGGATAGATTTCAAATAGCTCTGATATAGCAGAAACCACTAAATTATGAAATTGCTAAATTGGGAATTGTACTTCAACCCAGAACAAAAAATGTGCTTTGACGGACACTAAATATCTTGCCCAGCAACAACAGTACAGCGGTGGGTAACGAGAGATTTAGAGGGAATTAAATTTGAGGCCTAGTATTTAGGCGCTGGGTCACCGGTATGGATTTAGTGACAGAATTAGACTTGGAAATACACAGTAGCGGGTGTGTGTGAAGTTATTCTGAATGACCCTATGTGCACCTTCAATATTATATACCCTTTTTGGGATAGATTTCAAATAGCTCTGATATAGCAGGAACCACTAAATTATGAAATTGCTAAATTGGGAATTGTACTTCAACCCAGAACAAAAAATGTGCTTTGACGGGCACTAAATAACTTTCCCAGCTACAACAGGACAACGGTAACGAGAGATTTAGAGGGATTTAAATTTGAGGCCTAGTATTTAGGCGCTGGGTGACAGGTATGGGTTTAGTGACAGAATTAGACTTGGAAATACACAGTAGCGGGTGTGTGTGAAGTTATTCTGAATGACCCTATGTGCACCTTCAATATTATATACCCTTTTTGGGATAGATTTCAAATAGCTCTGATATAGCAGAAACCACTAAATTATGAAATTGCTAAATTGGGAATTGTACTTCAACCCAGAACAAAAAATGTGCTTTGACGGACACTAAATATCTTGCCCAGCAACAACAGTACACCGGTGGGTAACGAGAGATTTAGAGGGAATTAAATTTGAGGCCTAGTATTTAGGCGCTGGGTCACCGGTATGGATTTAGTGACAGAATTAGACTTGGAAATACACAGTAGCGGGTGTGTGTGAAGTTATTCTGAATGACCCTATGTGCACCTTCAATATTATATACCCTTTTTGGGATAGATTTCAAATAGCTCTGATATAGCAGGAACCACTAAATTATGAAATTGCTAAATTGGGAATTGTACTTCAACCCAGAACAAAAAATGTGCTTTGACGGGCACTAAATAACTTTCCCAGCTACAACAGGACAACGGTAACGAGAGATTTAGAGGGATTTAAATTTGAGGCCTAGTATTTAGGCGCTGGGTGACAGGTATGGGTTTAGTGACAGAATTAGACTTGGAAATACACAGTAGCGGGTGTGTGTGAAGTTATTCTGAATGACCCTATGTGCACCTTCAATATTATATACCCTTTTTGGGATAGATTTCAAATAGCTCTGATATAGCAGAAACCACTAAATTATGAAATTGCTAAATTGGGAATTGTACTTCAACCCAGAACAAAAAATGTGCTTTGACGGACACTAAATATCTTGCCCAGCAACAACAGTACAGCGGTGGGTAACGAGAGATTTAGAGGGAATTAAATTTGAGGCCTAGTATTTAGGCGCTGGGTCACCGGTATGGATTTAGTGACAGAATTAGACTTGGAAATACACAGTAGCGGGTGTGTGTGAAGTTACTCTGAATGACCCTATGTGCACCTTCAATATTATATACCCTTTTTGGGATAGATTTCAAAGAGCTCTGATATAGCAGGAACCACTAAATTATGAAATTGCTAAATTGGGAATTGTATTTCAACCCAGAACAAGAAATGTGCTTGAACGGACACTAAATAACTCGCCCAGCTACAGCACTAGGGACAGATTTAGCTGGATATAAATTTGAGGCCTAGTATTTAGGCGCTGGGTGACCGGTATGGATTTAGTGACAGAATTAGACTGGGATATGGCCAAAAAATGAACAGACTATTGCTGGTTAAATGCACTTGGTGTGACAGCTTCACCCTGATGTAGGCTTTAGCCAAAAAACAACCACACCATTGAGGGTTAAATGCACTTGGTCGCAGCTTGTGCTGGCGCACCACAAGACACAAAATGGCCGCCGATCACCCCAGAAAAATGAGACTGACAAACGGTCTGTGCAGCCTAAAAACAGTGAGCAATTGAGGATCAGCAGCTCAATGATCCACAGCTGCAGATCGATCAGTTAATCAAGTCCTTTGGAGGAGTTAATCTGCCTAATCTCGCCCTACTGTCGCAGCCGCAACCTCTCCCTACGCTAATCAGAGCAGAGTGACGGGCGGCGCTATGTGACTCCAGCTTAAATAGAGGCTGGGTCACATGGTGCTCTGGCCAATCACAGCCATGCCAATAGTAGGCATGGCTGTGATGGCCTCTTGGGGCAAGTAGTATGACGCTTGTTGATTGGCTGCTTTGCAGCCTTTCAAAAAGCGCCAAGAAAGCGTCACAAAAGCGCGAAGAAAGCGACGAACACCGAACCCGAACCCGGACTTTTACGAAAATGTCCGGGTTCGGGTCCGTGTCACGGACACCCCAAAATTCGGTACGAACCCGAACTATACAGTTCGAGTTCGCTCATCCCTACCCATGAGCCTTTAGCTATGCCCTTGATAGATAGATACAGTACAGACCAAAAGTTTGGACACACCTTCTCATTCAAAGAGTTTTCTTTATTTTCATGACCATGAAAATTGTAGATTCACACTGAAGGCATCAAAACTATGAATTAACACATGTGGAATTACAGGGAGTGCAGAATTATTAGGCAAGTTGTATTTTTGAGGATTAATTTTATTATTGAACAACAATCATGTTCTCAATGAACCCAAAAAACTCATTAATATCAAAGCTGAATATTTTTGGAAGTAGTTTTTAGTTTGTTTTTAGTTTTAGCTATTTTAGGGGGATATCTGTGTGTGCAGGTGACTATTACTGTACATAATTATTAGGCAACTTAACAAAAAACTAATATATACCCATTTCAATTATTTATTTTTACCAGTGAAACCAATATAACATCTCAACATTCACAAATATACATTTCTGACATTCAAAAACAAAACAAAAACAAATCAGTGACCAATATAGCCACCTTTCTTTGCAAGGACACTCAAAAGCCTGCCATCCATGGATTCTGTCAGTGTTTTGATCTGTTCACCATCAACATTGCGTGCAGCAGCAACCACAGCCTCCCAGACACTGTTTAGAGAGGTGTACTGTTTTTCCTCCTTGTAAATCTCACATTTGATGATGGACCACAGGTTCTCAATGGGGTTCAGATCAGGTGAACAAGGAGGCCATGTCATTAGATTTTCTTCTTTTATACCCTTTCTTGCCAGCCACGATGTGGAGTACTTGGACGCGTGTGATGGAGCATTGTCCTGCATGAAAATCATGTTTTTCTTACCTTGCAGACTTCTTCCTATACCACTGCTTGAAGAAGGTGTCTTCCAGAAACTGGCAGTAGGACTGGGATTTGAGCTTGACTCCATCCTCAACCCAAAAAGGCCCCACAAGCTCATCTTTGATGATACCAGCCCAAACCAGTACTCCACCTCCACCTTGCTGGCGTCTGAGTCGGACTGGAGCTCTCTGCCCTTTACCAATCCAGCCACGGGCCCATCCATCTGGCCCATCAAGACTCACTCTCATTTCATCAGTCCATAGAACCTTAGAAAAATCAGTCTTGAGATATTTCTTGGCCCAGTCTTGACGTTTCAGCTTGTGTGTCTTGTTCAGTGGTGGTCGTCTTTCAGCCTTTCTTACCTTGGCCATGTCTCTGAGTATTGCACACCTTGTGCTTTTGGGCACTCCAGTGATGTTGCAGCTGTGAAATATGGCCAAACTGGTGGCAAGTGGCATCTTGGCAGCTGCACGCTTGACTTTTCTCAGTTCATGGGCAGTTATTTTGCGCCTTGGTTTTTCCACACGCTTCTTGCCACCCTGTTGACTATTTTGAATGAAACGCTTGATTGTTCGATGATCACGCTTCAGAAGCTTTGCAATTTTAAGAGTGCTGCATCCCTCTGCAAGATATCTCACTATTTTTGACTTTTCTGAGCCTGTCAAGTCCTTCTTTTGACCCATTTTGCCAAAGGAAAGGAAGTTGCGTAATAATTATGCACACCTGATATAGGGTGTTGATGTCATTAGACCACACCCCTTCTCTTTACAGAGATGCACATCACCTAATATGCTTAATTGGTAGTAGGCTTTCGAGCCTATACAGCTTGGAGTAAGACAACATGCATAAAGAGGATGATTTGGTCAAAATACTCATTTGCCTAATAATTCTGCACGTAGTGTATATACATAACAAAAAAGTGTGAAACAACTGAAAATATGTCATATTCTAGGTTCTTCAAAGTAGCCACCTTTTGCTTTGATTACTGCTTGGCATTCTCTTGATGAGCTTCAAGAGGTAGTCACCTGAAATGGTCTTCCAACTGGTCTTGAAGGAGTTCCCAGAGATGCTTAGCACTTGTTGGCCCTTTTGCCTTCACTCTGCGGTCCAGCTCACCCCAAACCATCTCGATTGGGTTCAGGTCCGGTGACTGTGGAGGCCAGGTCATCTGGCGCAGCACCCCATCACTCTCCTTCACAGCCTGGAGGTGTGTTTGGGGTCATTGTCCTGTTGAAAAATAAATGATGGTCCAACTAAACGCAAACCGGATGGAATAGTATTGCGCTGCAAGATGCTGTGGTAGCCATGCTGGTTCAGTATGCCTTCAATTTTGAATAAATCCCCAACAGTGTCACCAGCAAAGCACCCCCACACCATCACACCTCCTCCTCCATGCTTCACGGTTGGAACCAGGCATGTAGAGTCCATCCGTTCACCTTTTCTGCGTCTCACAAAGACACGGTGGTTGGAACCAAAGATCTCAAATTTGGACTCATCAGACCAAAGCACAGATTTCCACTGGTCTAATGTCCATTCCTTGTGTTCTTTAGCCCAAACAAGTCTCTTCTGCTTGTTGCCTGTTCTTAGCAGTGGTTTCCTAGCAGATATTCTACCATGAAGGCCTGATTCACACAGTCTCCTCTTAACAGTTCTTCTAGAGATGTGTCTGCTGCTAGAACTCTGTGTGGCATTGACCTGGTCTCTAATCTGAGCTGCTGTTAACCTGCGATTTTTTCATAGGCTGGTGACTTGGATGAACTTATCCTCCGCAGCAGAGGTGACTCTTGGTCTTCCTTTCCTTAGGTGGTCCGCATGTTAGCCAGTTTCTTTGTAGCACTTGATGGTTTTTGTGACTGCACTTGGGGACACTTTCAAAGTTTTTCCCAATTTTTCAGACTGACTGACCTTCATTTCTTAAAGTAATGATAGCCACTCGTTTTTCTTTACTTAGCTGTTTTTTTCTTGCCATAATACAAATTCTAACAGTCTATTCAGTAGGACTATCAGCTGTGTATCCACCTGACTTCTCCACAACGCAACTGATGGTCCCAACCCCATTTATAAGGCAAGAAATCCCACTTATTAAACATAGAAACATAGAAACATAGAATGTGTCGGCAGATAAGAACCATTTGGCCCATCTAGTCTGCCCAATATATCTGAATCCTATGAATAGCCCCGGCCCTATCTTATATGAAGGATGGCCTTATGCCTATCCCATGCATGCTTAAACTCCTTCACTGTATTTGCAGCTACCACTTCTGCAGGAAGGCTATTCCATGCATCCACTACCCTCTCAGTAAAGTAATACTTCCTTATATTACTTTTAAACCTTTGCCCCTCTAATTTAAAACTGTGTCCTCTTGTGGTAGTTTTTCTTCTTTTAAATATGCTCTCCTCCTTTACCGAGTTGATTCCCTTTATGTATTTAAAAGTTTCTATCATATCCCCTCGGTCTCTTCTTTCTTCCAAGCTATACATATTAAGGTCTTTTAACCTTTCCTGGTAAGTTTTATCCTGCAATCCATGGACCAGTTTAGTAGCTCTTCTCTGAACTCTCTCTAGAGTATCTATATCCTTCTGGAGATATGGCCTCCAGTACTGCGCACAATACTCCAAGTGAGGTCTCACCAGTGTTCTGTACAGCGGCATAAGCACTTCACTCTTTCTACTGCTTATACCTCTCCCTATACATCCAAGCATTCTGCTTGCATTTCGTGCTGCTTTATTACATTGTCTTCCCACCTTTAAGTCTTCTGAAATAATTACTCCTAAATCCCTTTCCTCAGATACTGAGGTCAGGACTGTGTCGAATATTCTATATTCTGCCCTTGGGTTTTTACGCCCCAGGTGCATTATCTTGCACTTATCCACATTAAATTTCAGTTGCCAGAGTTCTGACCATTCTTCTAGTTTTCCTAAGTCCTTTTCCATTTGGCGTTTCCCTCCAGGAACATCAACATGACAGGGCACACCTGTGAAGTGAAAACCATTTCAGGTGACTACCTCTTGAAGCTCATCAAGAGAATGCCAAGAGTGTGCAAAGCAGTAATCAAAGCAAAAGGTGGCTACTTTGAAGAACCTAGAATATGACATATTTTCAGTTGTTTCACACTTTTTTGTTATGTATATAATTCCACATGTGTTAATTCATAGTTTTGATGCCTTCAGTGTGAATCTACAATTTTCATAGTCATGAAAATAAAGAAAACTCTTTGAATGAGAAGGTGTGTCCAAACTTTTGGTCTGTACTGTAGATAGATAGATAGATAGATTCTGTTCCAGCTCCCTTCAGCAGTGTCCCAGGTCTCGTCAATACAGATAAAAGGGGTCATGTGTTCCACTGCAGGCAATAACCATCAAGTGACACGTGACCCAGCAGTCACCGTGCCTCTTGGGAACACATCATTGCAGGTCCTATTCTTGTCCGTTTTTGCAGATGAGAATAACAGATTCTATTGATGGGAGTGAGAAAAAAATAGAATGCACACTGAAGCTATCCATTTTTCCGGGATCAGTTTTTTTGCAAACTGTAAATCTGATATGGCCATATGCATGAGGCCTTACGATGTATTGCAGTGTATTATACCTGTCAGTGCTATACTGAAAGACTATTTAGTTTATTTTTTTCATTGGCTGCACATCCCTGTTTACACAGGGTGATGGGCTGCCGAAAAACTAGGATTTTAGGCACTGCATGAAACATGTGGTCACCCGACAAGCAGCAGGCCCTTTACACAGGGTAATTATTGGGAACGAGCATCTGTAGGAATGTTCTTTCTCAATAATTGCCCCCATCTTCAGCCTTTGTAAAATCGCCGTAACTCAATCAAATATGTAGCCATTGCCTTTTATAACTTTGGCATTGTAAGCAGCACTCAATTTCTGCTGCTGTTTGAATGTACTCTAACTGTAACGCATTAGTTACATAATTCCAACAGAGCAGAACAGAGAGATGATGACAAATTTACGACCTTCACAATGGGGGAAACTGTATAAATATAAGCATAGGAGGATGTTGATGCATTCATTGAAATGTGCTTTGGATTGCAATGCAGAGAATGATGTATAAGAATTTCTGTGCTGCACAGGCAAGCTGGTCGTTGCTTGCTTTTAATGAACTATGTTTTTAACCCCTTAAAGACCCTAGCCTTACATGTACGTCACAGCTGGACGTACATGTACAGCACAAGGTCTGCTGGGTGCTGGGAGGGAATCGCGGGGCAATCAGGGCACCATGACTGCTCTTACCGGCAGGCATAAATGAAACGTAAAGGCAGCATGGTGCAGCACTGCCCCCCTGCAACTCAAAGCGCTGCAATTGGCTGGTCCATGAAGACCAGCACATCGCAGTACCAGTAGCAGAATGGATCCGTGACGCGGGTCGGGGGGGTTCAGGGGGAGGTGACTGGTGTTGAACCGGTAAGCACCTGTCTCGTCTGAGGTGAGGTAGGAGACACCAGTGTTTGGCGTCCCCTGCCAGCTCTGCGATTGGCTGTAACAATGCTCCGCGCCAATGGCAGCACTATAGCTGCACAGGAAAGGGCTGAACCTTCCTGCATGCAGCCATTCTAGCTGGTGACTGCATCTGCTTGTTGGCTTGCTGGGATTTGTGGTTCATCACCACTGCGATTTCAACTTTTCCTTCTGAAAGAAGAAAAGATGAAGAATATCTGGAATTGCTGCACTGATTTGTAATTTTTTTCATTTTCAGCTGTTCCAGATCCCTAAACCACCATCCATCCCTGTCCCTTCCAGTCCCCCCCAGACCCCCTCCCCCCCCCCCGTCTTTTTTTTATGCACGCCATTTGGTCTGTGCGATTTTTTTGGTCATTTTTTTCATTTCTTTTTTTAAAATTTTCCAGCTCTGCACGACTTTTTCTGCGTGCGATCTATGACCGCCAGGTGCTGTTCAGTGCATACCTGCCTGATCAGCACCTGTGGGTTATTTTTAGCCTCTTATTTTTTTCACATCTGTGTTGATTTTTTTGCCAATTTTTCCTTTTTTGGTGGTTCAAAAAGCTGAAATTGTAGTTAGGGCTTTATGTATGTATATATATATATATATATATATATATAGTTCTATATACATAGATATAAGTTAACTTTTAGCCAGTGCATTTTTTAACACTGTAGTGAATTTTTATACTACAGTTTTTGCACGCAGGCACAATCTGTGTGCATGTGCAGTACGCAGCCCTGCAGGGTATTGCGATGGTGAGGTCATGGTTAATAGGCAAACGAGGGTTGCTCTTGGTTACTCACAGTTTATGGGAGACCCTGGGCAGGTGTACAGCAGTGATGGAGAGGCTGGCACAGGAGACCTCTGGGGCACTCTCGGTGTATAGGGACCAGGCCTGATGGTGAGTGAGGTGCCCTGGATGTTGCAGGTGTTTAATGTGTCGGGGGGCAAGGTCCCTTTAAGATTCGTGACGCCAGTGCCTGTAACGGTGGCACACCGATTTGGATGAATAATTGAGTAACTCGTTGTTGTGGGGAACCAAAACTTCCTTTACTAGAAAAAGTTAACTTTGTACAGTCTAGGTTTAGTTCCACATGGCAGTAGCAATAATAAGCAGGCTTTATACAAATGGAAGGCACAATGTTCTTTGCAAGAGAGTTAAAACACTTACAGAACAGGCTGCACCTTTTCCTCAGAAATCCTGTGCACTATTCCTCAGAACTCCTGTCTGTCTTGATCACAAGGCCCGTATGCCCTAATGCTGGCTTTATCCTTGGTAGAAAACTTCCTCAGGTATATATCCTTGCTTCAAGTAAAATCCTTCTGCTCTTCAGCTCTCAGGTTGGCTGGATACTTTTCTGCTCTGCTCTGCACTTTGCTTTGTGGGAACTGCAGGTTTCTCAGGAGGTAAACTCTTCCCCTGGTGACCAACTAGAAGCCTGGGCTGTCTAGCTGCATCTCAGAGCCTGCACCTCAGCTCCTCTCTGGCTAAAATGACCTCTTGCTTCAGACTCTGCACACAGACTACCTCTTCCCTGTCTGGGCCTAACTATATATATTAGGGGTTCCCTAGTGTCTAGGATGATGAACTACACCCTAATAGGCCTGCTACACACATAACAGGCAAAAATACACATAAAAGCATATAAGAATACATTAAAATGGACTGTTAAGTACACCGCCACTGTCCCTCAGGAGTAGGAGAACCACGTGGCCCAATTGACCCTTGTGTAGTGCCCACATTTACCTAGTGGGACACTATATACCCCGTTGCTTTAATGTTCACCGTCCTCGGCGCAACACAAGGGGCCCTGCCCAGCTGGAGACTGTCACCTGAAAGACAAAAATAATGCAAAGCAGGCACACACATCTACATTTGCAATACATATCAGGCAGCTCCACTGGAAAAAGGAACAAGTCCAGTGAAAAGGGGCGTCGTTCTCTTCACTCAGGATAGTATAGGGAACAGGGGGCGCTGAACTGGTGTAGCGTATCAAGGATACCAGGATAGTCCATAATAAAATACAATAGTCCCATGAAACAGTATCTCAGAGGCCCACTTAAATTAGGGTCATCTCTGGGCACATCACTTTACGTTAAAGATTGCACATATAAAAGTAACAGCACCTGAAGTCCACATCTCAAGGGCTATTTTCCCTGGCAAGTCCTGGCATATAAAATAAGTGCTGTAATGTCCCCTAATCAACCTGAAAAGGAGGTTAAAAAGGGTTAAAGTGCAAATAAAAATAAACAGGCACAACTTGGAAGCAGGCAGGAGGTCCTGTAAACAGCATGGCACTTAAAGCACTTGGCATTTTCAGTGGTCTACCACCACCACTGAGCCGTGGGTAAGTGGCAGCAGCTCATAGGGCCAAAACATCCACTGTAATAAGGGTCCCTCAGCAAAAATCAAACATGGCCTGGCAGGCCTACTCACAGGTACGTATTGAGTCCACTTTGGTCATCACTGGTACATCCTGGTTCTGCTGGCAGACTGGGCCTGATGCGCGGATCCATATATGGCTGGGCCCACAAAATAGTATTAGCTGGAAGCTGCAGCATAAATGGGCCTCTCACAGGGATAGGCCCCATGGGTCTGGGGGTGCATACTGCAGGGGGCCTTAGTGCTTCCGGAGGTTCACTGGATCTGGGTGGCGCTGGCCAAAGGCGACGGCTCCTGGCATAACAGAATCTCTCCGGTGCCGCGGCGGGTTTAGTAGTAGGGGTAGCCCAGCTGGCCGGGACAGGGACCCAGACGATAGGCTCAGGGGCATCTGAGTCCTTGGGTAAGTCCACTGTATTTAGCGGCACAGCTTCTGCTCGGGATGCCGCAAGTTGGCGCAGGTCATTTAGGCGTACCTCTAGTTTGGCAATCTGCTCCTCCAGACTTTCAGGTGTCGCGTAGTTGTAGGCATCTGGCACGTTTGCAGCAGGCTCGGGTACGGGACCTAGATTCTCTGGTACGGTCGCGCCGCGTCTGCACTTTTTCCTCACCGTATATTATCCAGTGCTGCATGGAACCTTTCCAGGTTCTCGATCTCCTTGAGTGTCTTCTCCCGGCGGGGCAGTTCAGGTGAAGGGTGCGGACTCACCCATTTCTCTAATACGGTAGGCTGCTAGAACACGTTCGGACCGATGAAGGAACCCCGTTCCTGGAAGGTATTATGTGCCGGTTCTGTGGGGCGCTCCGGTTCGCGTCCCGGGCTGGCAGGCTCTTCCAGCTCTTCCCAATCTTCAGATCCCGGCTTGGGACGGGTCACGGCAGTTGCATAGGGGCCTCTCAGGCCCTCGGCAGGGGTGAACTCCACCTCCTCTCCCTCGTGGAGGTTATGCAGATGGTCAGGGAGGTAGCTACGCTTAACTGACCTCCGATTCACGAACAAGTCCCTGCCGGTAGTATAATCCTTAATGAAGCCGAAGCCGAGGTCCTTATCAAAGGTCGCCACTACCCCATTCTCCTTTCCAGGCGGGGTTGCGTAGTGGTGTGACGATCATAAACAGTCTTGGCCAGTTCTTCAAAATATATTTTTGTTTGCGTTATCTTTTTAATAGCTGCTTCCCGCATCTCCGCCATCAGTGTGGACCACTGCATACTGGGCCTGGCAAAGTCCTTCCAGGAGCCAAAGTAGGGCTCAGGCTGTGATCCTGGTGGAAGACTGGTGGGTCTCTCAGGTTCCGGCGTGTAGGTCGTGGTGCTTCTTCTTTTTTACTCATGGCAGCGTCCATAATTGAGACAATTAGTGCAGCTAACGACTCTCTGGAGAGCGACAGGGCGGTACACATTAGTTCAGTCAAGACCTCCCACTCCTCTGGAAGGCCGCCCCCCAGGTACTCCAGCATAGGGGAGGCCGAGTCCATTATAGCAGACATTCAAATTTGCAGACAGGGCGGTGGCGCAGACATACAGTCTTTCCCGCTCCTCTAGCAGAAGGCGCCAATTTTTTCCCGCCAATTACAGCACAGCGATGGCGCAGCAAACAAATCCAGTCAGTTTTTAGGCGGCCATCTTTTTAAGTATGACGCTGTCTATTCACTGACAGCAAGCGGTGACTAAAATTAGCGGAAAAACAGTCCATGCAATACAGTTTTTCACACCGCGATTATTGCAGTTCTTGGCCCAGCAATTTTTCTAATAAACAGTTAGGGCTTGTATCACTTCATGGGCAATAATGGCACACAGTTTATATTCCACAATGGCGCAGGAATAATAGGATCCTGTTCGTGACGCTAAAATATGCAGTACGCAGCCCTGCAGGGTATTTTGCGATGGTGAGGTCACGGTTAATAGGCAAACGAGGGTTGCTCTTGGTTACTCACAGTTTATGGGAGACCCTCGGCAGGCGTACAGCAGTGATGGAGAGGCTGGCACAGGAGACCTCTGCGGCACTCTCGGTGTATAGGGACCAGGCCTGATGGTAAGTGAGGTGGCCTGGATGTTGCAGGTGTTTAATGTGCCGGGGGCAAGGTCCCTATAAGATTCGTGACGCCAGTGCCTGTAACGGTGGCACACCGATTTGGATGATAGGAATAATTGAGTAACACGTTGTTGTAGTGAACGAAAACTTCCTTTACTGGAAACAGTTAACTTTGTACAGTCTAGGTTCAGTTCCACATGGCAGTAGCAATAATAGGCAGGATTTATACAAATGGCAGGCACAATGTTCTTTGCAAGATACTCAGAGGGTTAAAACACTTACAGAACAGGCTGCACCTTTTCCTCAGAAATCCTGTGCACTATTCCTCAGAACTCCTGTCTGTCTTGATCCCAAGGCCCGTATGCCCTAATGCTGGCTTTATCCTTGGTTAGGGAAAACTTCCTCAGGTATCCTTGCTTCAAGTAAAATCCTTCTGCCCTTCAGCTCTCAGGTTGGCTGGATACTCTTCTGCTCTGCTCTGCACTTTGCTTTGTTGGAACTGCAGGTTTCTCAGGAGGTAAACTTTTCCCCTGGTGACCAGCTAGAAGCCTGGGCTGTCTAGCTGCATGTCAGAGCCTGCACCTCAGCTCCTCTCTGGCTAAAGTGACCTCTTGCTTCAGACTCTGCACACAGACTACCTCTTCCCTGTCTGGGCCTAACTATATATATTAGGGTTCCCTAGCTCCCTCTAGTGTCTAGTATGATGAACTACACCCTAATAGGCCTGCTACACACATAACAGGGAAAAAACACATAAAAGCATATAAGAATACATTAAAATGGACTGTTAAATACACTGCCACTATCCTTCAGGAGTAGGAGAACCACGTGGCCCAATTGAACCTTGTGTAGTGCCCACATTTACCTAGTGGGACACTACACATACGCGCTGCAGAGCACCGATCAGTAGTGTGCTCATTTACATCTGCATATTTTTGAGGGTTTAAAAAAAAAATTGTGTGAAAAAAGAACTGCAGTTAGTGGTAGTTAGTTTTATTTATATATATATATATCTATATATATATATAAATATATATATATATATATATATACATCGCTGCCCGTTACCCCTGAGGAAGCCAGAGATACTGGCGAAACATGTCGGGGGGCAGATTTAGGTTTTAATTAGCAGCCATGTTTCCCACTGTCAGAGAGAATTAGTAGCCCGGATGTTATACTGTGACCTGTCTGGCACCACCAGCAGGCTGCATACTTAGGAGGATAGCAGTGTTGCCAGTCCTGTATGCACTACCGTGACCTGCCTGGCACCACCAGCAGGCTGTACTTTTAGGAGCTTAGCAGTGTTGCCAGTCCGGGATGCATTGTTGTGACCTGTCTGGCACCACCAGCAGGCTGCACATTCAGGTGGATAACAGTGCAGCCACCGTCTGTATCTACAGGGAGTGCAGAATTATTAGGCAAATGAGTATTTTGACCACATCATCCTCTTTATGCATGTTGTCTTACTCCAAGCTGTATAGGCTCGAAAGCCTACTACCAATTAAGCATATTAGGTGATGTGCATCTCTGTAATGAGAAGGGGTGTGGTCTAATGACATCAACACCCTATATCAGGTGTGCATAATTATTAGGCAACTTCCTTTCCTTTGGCAAAATGGGTCAAAAGAAGGACTTGAGAGGCTCAGAAAAGTCAAAAATAGTGAGATATCTTGCAGAGGGATGCAGTACTCTTAAAATTGCAAAGCTTCTGAAGCGTGATCATCGAACAATCAAGCGTTTCATTCAAAATACTCAACAGGGTCGCAAGAAGCGTGTGGAAAAACCAAGGCGCAAAATAACTGCCCATGAACTGAGAAAAGTCAAGCGTGCAGCTGCCAAGATGCCACTTGCCACCAGTTTGGCCATATTTCAGAGCTGCAACATCACTGGAGTGCCCAAAAGCACAAGGTGTGCAATACTCAGAGACATGGCCAAGGTAAGAAAGGCTTAAAGACGACCACCACTGAACAAGACACACAAGCTGAAACGTCAAGACTGGGCCAAGAAATATCTCAAGACTGATTTTTCTAAGGTTTTATGGACTGATGAAATGAGAGTGAGTCTTGATGGGCCAGATGGATGGGCCCGTGGCTGGATTGGTAAAGGGCAGAGAGCTCCAGTCCGACTCAGATGCCAGCAAGGTGGAGGTGGAGTACTGGTTTGGGATGGTATCATCAAAGATGAGCTTGTGGGGCCTTTTCGGGTTGAGGATGGAGTCAAGCTCAACTCCCAGTCCTACTGCCAGTTTCTGGAAGACTCCTTCTTCAAGCAGTGGTACAGGAAGAAGTCTGCATCCTTCAAGAAAAACATGATTTTCATGCAGGACAATGCTCCATCACACGCGTCCAAGTACTCCACAGCGTGGCTGGCAAGAAAGGGTATAAAAGAAGAAAATCTAATGACATGGCCTCCTTGTTCACCTGATCTGAACCCCATTGAGAACCTGTGGTCCATCATCAAATGTGAGATTTACAAGGAGGGAAAACAGTACACCTCTCTGAACAGTGTCTGGGAGGCTGTGGTTGCTGCTGCACGCAATGTTGATGGTGAACAGATCAAAACACTGACAGAATCCATGGATGGCAGGCTTTTGAGTGTCCTTTCAAAGAAAGGTGGCTATATTGGTCACTGATTTGTTTTTGTTTTGTTTTTGAATGTCAGAAAGGTATATTTGTGAATGTTGAGATGTTATATTGGTTTCACTGGTAAAAATAAATAATTGAAATGGGTATATATTTGTTTTTTGTTACGTTGCCTAATAATTATGCACAGTAATAGTCACCTGCACACACAGATATCCCCCCTAAAATACCTAAAACTAACAACAAACTAAAAACTACTTCCAAAAATATTCAGCTTTGATATTAATGAGTTTTTTGGGTTCATTGAGAACATGGTTGTTGTTCAATAATAAAATTAATCCTCAAAAATACAACTTGCCTAATAATTCTGCACTCCCTGTAATGCTAGCTGCTAATTAGCATTCCCAGTTGTGTAGAGGGTTGATGTAACAACCTGTAAATCAGTTTTTTGCTGATGATCAGTTTGAGCAGGCACTAGCATTTACAGACGTGGCATGGCAAGAGGCTGACCTCATAGCCTTTTGCACAAATTACCCTGGTAGCGATAAACAGGGGTTAGGCTGGTTCACTGTCACCCGACTGGTACCATCAGTAGTCCACACACTCCAGTCTACTGTACATATGGCAAGTGCATGTCGTGTCGGAAAACTGTAGGCTGTGAAACAGCTTCTCAATCCATATGGTGGGATGAAGGTATCAGTCTCCCACTATTGATATTGGACAATAAAATTGACAATTCCAGCTGAAAATTAGTTGAAACAACACTTGCAGGACGTGGTAGCACAAGTTGTTGTTCTCACGTTTTTTGGAGTGAGCGATTGAGCACATCGCCTCGAACCGGTTATATCCATCATCTCTCACAGTGGGTCGTAGACTGTGTTTTTAACACCCTAGTAGGTTATTCTGTTTGCTTGTCTGTGTTCCATCACAAGTGAATCACACCCACCAGTGACACTTTTTAATGAATAATATAATAAAAGTTAGTTTGCACTTGGGCAAGAAAGGTTTCTATTGCCCTCATAGGCATTTGTAAATACAGTATATATATATATATATATATATATATATATACAGTGAGGAACAGAAGTATTTGAACACCCTGCGATTTTGCAAGTTCTCCCACTTAGAAATCATGGAGGGTCTGAAATTCACATTGTAGGTGCATTCCCACTCTGAGAGACAAAATAAAAAATGTTTTCAGGAAATCACACTGTATGATTTTTAAAGAATTTATTTGTCTGAACATAAGTATTTGAACACCTGAGAAACAGCAAGAATTCTGTCTCTTAAAGACGTGTTACTTAAAAAGTCCACCTCTACTCCACTCATTAATCTAACTTAGTAGCACCTGTCTGAGCTCTTTAAAGACATCTGTCCACCCCACAGTCAGTCAGACGCCAACTACTACCATGGGCAAGACCAAAGAGCTGTCAAAAGACACCAGAGACAAAATTGTGAACCTCCACAAGGTTGGAAAGGGCTACGGGGCAATTGCCAAGCAGCTTGGTGTTGGAGCAATTGTTAGAAAATGGAAGAGGCTGAAGACGACTGTCAGTCTCCCTCGGACTGGGGCTCCATGCAAGATCTCACCTCGTGGGGTATCACTGATGATAAGAAAGGTGAGGAATCAGTCCAGAACTACAAGGGAGGAGCTGGTCAATGACACAAAGAGAGCTGGGACCACAGTTTCAAAGGTCACTGCCGGTAGAACACTACACTGTCATGGTTTCAAATCATGCATTGCACAGAAGGTTCCCCTGCTCAAGTCATCACATGTCCAGGCCCATCTAAAGTTTTCAATGACCATCTGGATGATACAGAGGAGGCATGGGAGAAAGTCATGTGGTCAGATGAGACCAAAGTAGAACTTTTTGGTCTAAACTTCACTTGGCGTTTTGGAGGAAAAAGAAGGATGAGTTGCATCCCAAGAACACCATCCCTACTGTGAAGCATGGAGGTGGTAACATCATGCTTTGGGGGTGCTTTTCTGCGAAGGGGACAGGGCGACTGCACTGTATTAAGGAGAGGATGAATGGGGCCATTTATTGTGAGATTTTGAGCAACAACCTCCTTCCCTCAGTTAGAGCATTTAAGATGGGTTGTGGCTGGGTCTTCCAACATGACAATGACCCGAAGCACACAGCCAGGATAACCAAGGAGTGGCTCCTTAAGAAGCATATCAAGGTTCTGGAGTGACCTAGCCAGTCTCCAGACCTAAATCCAACAGAACATCTTGGAGGGAGCTGAACCTCATTGCTCAGCGACAGCCCCGAAACCTGACAGATCTAGAGGAGATCTGTGTGGAGGAATGTGCCAAAATCCCTGTTGCAGTATGTGCAAACCTGGTCAAGAACTACAGGAAACGTTTGACCTTTGTAATTGCAAACAAAGGCTTCTGTACCAAATATTAACACAGATTTTCTCAGGTGTTCAAATACTTATGTTCAGCAGTGCAAGACAAATAAATTCTTCAAAAATCATACAGTGTGATTTCCTGATTTTTTTTAAATTCTGTCTCTCAAAGTTTGAATGCACCTACAATGTAAATTTCAGACCCCTCCATGATTTTTAAGTGGGAGAACTTGCAAAATCGCAGGGTGTACTTCTGTTCCTCACTGTATATATAAATTTCACTTAGTGTCAGTTTAGAATTTTGCATGAACGCACCATCTGCGTACATGCATTTTGCAACCACTGAGCACAGATCAGTAGTGTCCATTACTGATCACGCCTGCTCAGTTTGCACTGCAAGTTTTTTTTTGTGCAGAAATATTTTTTTGGGTAGAAGAGACTTTTATTTTTTACAGAAAATATATTTTTTTCCTCTACCCCCTCATCATCATCCGCTGATGAGGGACCCTCTAGAAAGCGCCCCAGGGTAGCAGCGCAGGCAGCCCCCCAGAGTGGACCCTTATGGACCCCATCCCCTGATGACTATCAGACCCAAATTCCGGATTTTGTGGGCAGCTCCGGAATACAGATAGACTGTGCGGGCTTCACTGAACTAGATTTTTTAAAAATCTTCTTCTCTGAAAATTTTGTAAATGTTATGGTGGCCCAAACCAATTTAGATTCCCAACAATTCATTGATCAGAACCCTACATCACCATACGATAGACCCCTAGGTTGGACCCCAGTAAGTGCAGCAGAGATTATGATGTTTTGGGGACTCGTGCTGCATATAGGTGTTGTAAAGAAGCCAAACATTAGACAATATTGGGATGCAGACATTTTCCACCAGACTCCAATTTACAGTAAGACCATGACCCGGAAACGATTTGAGTCAATTCGGAAATTCCTACACTACAACGACAATGCACAGTGCTCACCCCAAAACGACCCGACATTTGACCGTCTGTTCAAGGTTAGGCCTGTCATTGACCACTTTAACACCAGGTTTGCTGAGGTGTACAACCCAGATACAAAATGTCTGTGTAGATGAGTTCCTATTACTTTTCAAAGGGAGGATTAGATTCCGCCAGTACCTGCCTAGCAAATGGGCGAGGTATGGCATAAAGATATACAAACTTTGTGAGAGTAGCTCCGGGTACACCCACAAGTTCTGCATTTATGAAGGGAAAGATTCCAGGATAGAACTCCCAGAATGCCTCCCCCTATCCTAGAAGTTAGTGGGAGGATCGTGTGGGACTTACTGCACCCACTGCTGGATAAGGGTTACCACCTCTATGTGGATAACTATTATACCAGCATACCTCTATTCATGTCCCTAACTGCCAGAGGTACTGTCGCTTGTGGCACAGTGCACAAAAATCAAAGAGGCCTCCCTAGATCCCTGGTAGGGCAACCACTAAGAATGTGTGAAAGTAGGGCTCTCCTCTATGAGAACATGCTGATGGTTAAGTACAAGGACAAGAGGGACGTCCTTGTACTGGCCACCATTCACACTAACACCAGCTCCCCTGTTCCTGTACGAGGTACCACAACCACTATCCCCAAACCAGTCACATGGGAGGGGTGGATCTTTCAGATCAACTTCTGAAGCCCTACAGTGCCCACAAAAAACAAAAGTGTGGTACAGAAAGTTGGCCGTACACATTACACAGATGGCAATGTGCAATGCATACATGCTATTTCAATCTGCAGGCCACACAGGAACCTTTCTTAAGTTCCAAGAGGTGGTTATCGAGGCCCTCATTTTTCAAAGCCAGGCCGGGGAGGGTCCCAGTACTTCAGGAAGTCATGGTGTTGTACCAGGGCAACATTTTCCTGGTCAAGTCCCCCAGACATCAAGGAAGGGAAGGACCACAAAAACATGCAGAGTGTGTTACAAAAGGGGGATAAGGAAAGACACCATTTACCACTGCAAACCCTACCCTGAAAAACCCGGCCTGTGCATGAAGGAGTGTTTTGCAATCTACCACTCATCCATGGAGTATTAATTTAATTTCATCCATGATGTACCCTGTAGTTTTACCACCTTATATTTCTGATTTAGTCCGCATAGCTTACAGATCCACTTATCACCAACCATTACATATTCATTTCTGTGAAACACCTGTTAGGTCAAAAGAACCCTTTCCACCACTTAAAATGTTCATACGGGGTGGTCTTTCCAAAAAGGGGTACTTGGGTTTTTTAATTTCTGGAGACCTTAGGAATTTTTTTAATGCGACATGGCACCTAAAATGTCTGCCAATTCAGGCTAAAAATCCATATTTTGCTGTTTGACTCTAGAGCCCTGTTGTGCGTCCATACATCATTTTTCGAGCACATACTGGGTGTTGCCATATTCAGGGGGAAATGGGGAACAAAATGTGGGGTGCATTTTGTCCTGTTACTCTTTGGAAAAGTGAAAAATGAGTGTGAAAAGCAACTTTTTTGTAAAAAAAAGCAATTTTTCATTTTCACTGCAAAGTGTTTCCTAATTCTAGGAAACATCTTTGAGGTCAAAGTGCTCACTACACACCTTAAAAGATCCTTAAGGGGTGTAGTGTCCAAAATGGGGTCACTTTTTGGGGGTTTCCACTGTAGGGCCACCTCAGGGTGTCTGCATATGCGACAGCTCCCAAGTATCATTCCAGTTAAATCTGCTCTCCAAAAGCCATATTGTACTCTTTCCACTCTGAAGCCTGCTGTGCGCCCATACATCAGTTTTTGAGCACATATGTGGTGTTTCTGTAAACTCCAGATTCAGGGTAATAGATTTTGAGTTTTGATTGGCTGTTAACCCTTGATGTGTTGCATAAAAAATAAAAAATGTATCTGCTAAAAAAAGTGACATTTTGAAATTTCATTCCCATTTTCCTTTAATTCTCGTGGGACACCTAAAGGGTTAGCAAAGTTTGTAAAATCAGTCTTGAATAGCTTAAGGGGTGTAGTTTCTAAAATGGGGTGATTTATAGGTGGTTTCTAATATGTAGGCCCTACAAAGTGACTTCATAACTGAACTGGTCCTTAAACAAATTGTTTTTTTGGGGGCTTGTCCGTACACCAACTAATATGGCCGCTTAGGAGTTTGGCTCCTGCCTGCACCACCACACTTTGGCTTGCGATACCTGAATCGCTGACCGCATGGGGGAAAAATCAGCTCCCAGGAGGTCCTCTCCTCCTCCCCGATCTCCCTCGCCACCCAGAAGGCTGGAGGAGTGCTGGACGAGGGCTCCAAGAACGGCTCTCCCAGTTAGGCACTCCACACAGTAGGGAGCCTCCCGCCATAGCTCCCTCCCATCACCCCGACATAGCGCTCGAGCGGGAAAATGGCAGAAACCAGACTCTTTCCATTTCAGAGGTGCCCAAATTATCAGGGGATCCTGTGCTCCAGAGGGCTGGTTTGGAGCTCTCCTCAGCTGCAACAGAGTTCCAGCCTGCCGCTCCTAAGCACCCAGAGGGAAACATGGTGGCCCTGGAGGGCAGTTAAAAGCACAGAAAGGAGGAATCAGGTACTGTGCCCTCTCCCACCCCACAGATCTCAGGCTCCCCTAGACGTCCACATATGGCCCTTTCTGGGGACCCCTGGACTGCCCCTCCTAAGGGTATTATATCTGCGCCAGCCATTAACCACAGCAGCTCTCCATTCCCCACAGACACCTGGGCTAGCTCACCAAGCCCTCCTCCACTGGCTGCTACATCCTCCCCTGCTGCTCCTGATCCCCCACATTCCTGGGAAGTATACCTCAGCCAAATTCCTACAAAAGAGGACTTTCGGATGCTCATATCTGAAGTTAAGGGGGCCTGCAGAGCAGAGATTGCCACCGTCCGTACCAACATTAAGCACATTGTTGACCGGGTAGACTCACTTGAAAACGCACATGATGACACCAGATAGTACATCTCAACCCTTCATGAGTCTGTGACATCTCAAACGGCGGCTTTTGGGGAGATGGGTCGACATCTAGAGGATCTCGACAACAGGGGTCCTAGAAATAATATCAGAGTCCGGGGTCTCCCAGAGGCAACTGGAGACAAGGAACTCTTTGTCACCTTGGAGGCTATTTTTAATATGATTCTTGGAGAGCCGCCCTCGCACAAGATTAAATTTGACAGAGCCCACAGAGCTCTCAAACCTAAGGGCACCTCCTCTCGTCTCAGGGACATAATTTTCTGTGTCCATGATTACATCCTCAAAGAGGCCATTATTAGAAAGGCCCGTTCTCTTTGCAATTTTGAATTTGATGGGCCCCCAGTGCAGCTTTTTCCTGACCTCTCCTGGCTTACACTGCAAAAAAGAAGACATCTGCAGCCCCTCCTCACATTGCTACGAGACTGTCAAATAGCATAACGATGGGGATTTCCATTTGCCTTGTCAGCACACCATCAAGGAAAGACATCAACCCTTCGCTCCTTCTCAGATCTACACCCTTTCTGTGAGACGCTGGGACTTCCTGAACCTGTAATGTCAGATTGGGAGATCATACCCCCTGTCCCACCGCCGCCTCGGGTCTGGTCCCAGGCGGCAAGGAAGAGAAAAGTGAGTCCGACTGTGGGTTCATCCTCATCTGCATGGGGTCCCTCATTAACATGGCATCGGTCGCCAGACTGACTCTGCCTCTGCATTGCTCACATGATATTCCACATATCTATGTTCTTATCAGCCTCACATATTTGCTAGTTAGCCAGTTATTTATTTAATGTTATCTTGTTTTCTTTTTTGTGGTGCGGGCCTACCCGAACACTGTGTTGTGCCTTTTCATAGGTATATGCATTGATATCCAATTACTATAGTCAAGATGGATGTTTATTGCCTTTAAGAGCCGTGCTCGACTATAGTTACAATTTTGTATCTCTTGAGTAGGCCGAAGTAAGGTCGCACAAAGGTTTCTGCTCTTTAGTGTTATTCTTCTCATGAATGTACCAGTCTGAGAGGCCTCCTTGTCTACTTATAAATTTATGACGGGAGATAAGATAAGCTATGCAGCTGGTGATAATTACCTATACAATTAGGTATTTATTAATAAAGCAAAATATATAATTTGTATGTATTCATTTAATGAGCCTTAGTTAGTCCTTAGCATAAGACAATCAGTAGGACATATATTACTTTATATTATATTGTTATATGTTATGAAGACAACATATATCCAGTATAATATATATATTTCTCATTAGGAGAATATTCGCCTCTAAAAGAGTGTCTGTAAATATGTGTGTTTTGTAACAATTAATCACATCTTTGCTATGATAGAGAAGGCACTGATATCTCTGTGAGAAAACAAGGCCCATTTATATAATTATGGTCCATAAATCAACAGTGTGAGAAACATTCAGAGAGACGCCTAGAGGTCTGTCTCTAATTGCTACAAGTGTCAGAATTAATCACTATAGCTTTGAATTAAAGCTTCTAAGGTCAAATGTATAGAATACATTTTATTCAGACTTACATAAGTTAACCCTTTATACTATGATGGAAATAGCTTACACAGCAGTGCCACCTAGGTATGAGTAGGTGACATTACAACAGTAGCAAAAGTGCATTCTTGGTAAAGTTGATCTCATAGGATCAATACCATATGAGCACACCCATCCGATGTGATTGTAAAACCCTAATCTGGAAGGGTGTGATCATTTGATAAGTTTTTGGATAAGAAAGCACACATGAGGGGTAGAAGAAAAAGGAGAGAGAAGCTGAGCTATCTAGAGGGGTCTATCAAGATGAAAGCCATGGTGAGATGCGCTATAATGGACCACCCAGCTTTCCTAGAAGCAGAAGTGAGATTTCTACTAGGACTTGGTAAGAGACACAGAAAATTATATTTCATTTTATTAAGACTAATTGAATAGTGTGGGTAATATTATACCATATAGATTGGCGAATAAGTAAATAATTAATTGATCATCTTCATAATAATATGTAGTCTTAGGATATTGTGAGGCTTCATTCTACCTGCAGAAGAATCAAGACTCATAATCTAGCAAAGCATAAAATGCTTGCATATATATATATATATATATAGATATATACAGTACAGACCAAAAGTTTGGACACACCTTCTCATTCAAAGAGTTTTCATTATTTTCATGACTATGAAAATTGTAGATTCACACTGAAGGCATCAAAACTATGAATTAACACATGTGGAATTATATACATAACAAAAAAGTGTGAAACAACTGAAAATATGTCATATTCTAGGTTCTTCAAAGTAGCCACCTTTTGCTTTGATTACTGCTTTGCACACTCTTGGCATTCTCTTGATGAGCTTCAAGAAGTAGTCATCTGAAATGGTTTTCACTTCACAGGTGTGCCCTGTCAGGTTTAATAAGTGGGATTTCTTGCCGTATAAATGGGGTTGGGACCATCAGTTGAGTTGTGGACAAGTCAGGTGGATACACAGCTGATAGTCCTACTGAATAGACAGTTAGAATTAGTATTATGGCAAGAAAAAAGCAGCTAAGTAAAGAAAAACGAGTGGCCATCATTACTTTAAGAAATGAAGGTCAGTCAGTCCGAAAAATTGGTAAAACTTTGAAAGTGTCCCCAAGTGCAGTCACAAAAACCATCAAGCGCTACAAAGAAACTGGCTCACATGCGGACCGCCCCAGGAAAGGAAGACCAAGAGTCACCTCTTCTGTGGAGGATAAGTTCATCCGAGTTCACCAGCCTCCGAAATCGCAGGTTAACAGCAGCTCAGATTAGAGACCAGGTCAATGCCACACAGAGTTCTAGCAGCAGACACATCTCTAGAACAACTGTTAAGAGGAGACTGTGTGAATCAGGCCTTCATGGTAGAATATCTGCTAGGAAACCACTGCTAAGGACAGAAAACAAGCAGAAGAGACTTGTTTGGGCTAAAGAACACAAGGAATGGACATTAGACCAGTGGGAAATCTGTGCTTTGGTCTGATGAGTCCAAATTTGAGATCTTTGGTTCCAACCACCGTGTCTTTGTGCGACGCAGAAAAGGTGAACGGATGGACGCTACATGCCTGGTTCCCACCGTGAAGCATGGAGGAGGAGGTGTGATGGTGTGGGGGTGCTTTGCTGGTGACACTGTTGGGAATTTATTCAAAATTGAAGGCATACTGAACCAGCATGGCTACCACAGCATCTTGCAGCGGCATGCTATTCGATCTGGTTTGCATTTATTTTTCAACAGGACAATGACCCCAAACACACCTCCAGGCTGTGTAAGGGCTATTTGACCATGAAGGAGAGTGATGGGGTGCTGTGCCAGATGACCTGGCCTCCACAGTCACCGGACCTGAACCCAATCGAGATGGTTTGGGGTGAGCTGGACCGCAGAGTGAAGGCAAAAGGGCCAACAAGTGCTAAGCATCTCTGGGAACTCCTTCAAGACTGTTGGAAGACCATTTCAGTTGACTACCTCTTGAAGCTCATCAAGAGAATGCCAAGAGTGTGCAAAGCAGTAATCAAAGCAAAAGGTGGCTACTTTGAAGAACCTAGAATATGACATATTTTCAGTTGTTTCACACTTTTTTGTTATGTATATAATTCCACATGTGTTAATTCATAGCTTTGATGCCTTCAGTGTGAATCTACAATTTTCATAGTCATGAAAATAAAGAAAACTATTTGAATGAGAAGGTGTGTCCAAACTTTTGGTCTGTACTGTATATATATATATATATATATATATATATATATGTATAAATGTATCTATATATATATATATATATATATATATATATAGATAGATAGCTGGATGGATAGATAGATAGATAGATAGAACATTCTTCGCCAAGCTAACTGATGGTTTCCCACAGGAAAGACTTATTTCAAGTCCTCCCAATTTAAGATATGGTCTAGCAAGATCCTAGATCCCTGTTATTTGTCTTAATATTCTTACCAAAGTTATATATGTGAAAATAGTCCAAGATGGGGTGTAAGGATACAGTTATCTCTTCTAAGTTATATCCCTGAATGGATTTGCCGATTCTGGAAGTCATGTGCAGTGTAGTTGGTTAGAAGGGGGCAGAATGTATTTAGCATTCCATATTGATGTCTAGGATTAGACATGCCCATCTTGATATCATGAGGTTTTCTCTAAACAGAAGTAATGTATATAACTTATGTTCCTATTTTGATATCCTAACCTAATAATAGCTTGGTTAAAATGTGACAAGTTATTTCCACTCACATGTAATGCTTTATATCAATGCTTTATATATTCATTTGCATGTATCATTGTGTTTATTTACTTATGTATGTTTATAATCTTGTAACCAATAAACCTGTGTATTATTGTATAATGCAGAAGTACATGTTTATCATTAACGTCATCTCTCGTCAAAAATAACTTACTGTATTTTTCGCCCTATAAGACGCACCGGCCCATAAGACGCACCTAGGTTTTTGAGGAGGAAAATAAGAAAAAATATATTTTTTACCAAAAGGTGTGCTTTTGGTGGGTTTTGAACTAATGGTGGTCTGTACATGACACTACTATGGGGGATATGTGGATGGCACTGTTATGGGGGGATCTGTGCATGGCACTGTTATGGGGGGATCTGTGGATGGCACTGTTATGGGGGGATTTGAGGGGGCACTGTTATGGGGGGGATCTGAGGGGGGCACTGTTATGAGGGGATCTGTGGATGGCACTGTTATGGGGGGTGATCTGTGGATGGCACTGTTATGGGGGGGTGATCTGTGGATGGCACTGTTATGGCGGGGTGATCTGTGGATGGCACTGTTATGGAGGGGGATCTGTGGATGGCACTGTTATGGGGGTGGATCTGTGGATGGCACTGCTATATATGTGTCACCCACAGATCCCCCACCCCATAACAGTGCCATCCACAGATCCCCCCATAACAGTGCCATTCACATATTCCCCCACCCCATAATAGTGGCATCCACAGATGCCCTAATATACGGGAGCTAAACCTGTGGGGGGTACCGGGGTCATGCAAATGCGGCGGGGCCGGTGCGGTCACTGTACTCCGGCCCCACCACTCACTCACTGCTTTATTGCCTAAACATTTTATAATAAAAGCTTTCATTGAAGTTCCAATCCCCAGCCCCATCTGTACTACCGTACTTACTAAATGTCATCACATTTTCATCACACCGGCCCCTCCTCCCTCCCCCGTCCAGCTGATACATCGCAGACTGCGATGTAAAAAGGCAGCATTCGCCCCATAAGACGCAGGGGCATTTCCCCCCCACTTTTTTGGAGGCGGGGGAAGTGTGTCTTATTGGGCGAATAATACGGTATTTATTTGAGGAAATTGTCAGACTCAGATGTGAATTGTATCAATTAGGTTGTCTACAATTCACCAGGTCATGATTTTAGGAATTTATGACAAATTTTATAAAAACATTTTTTTTATGGTTATCTATTTTTATGACCATAATTAATAATTCTTAATTTAATTATTACCGCCCGACAACTGGTTGACCTTAGAAGGTCTCGTCATTCAGTATTTGCTCCATAAGGAGCCTCTGTCAGTTGATCTCTGACACCGCGACCCCGGTAGAGGCTCTGATTGTTGCCTCTGGCAGGGACATACATCCCTGGGAATTACGATTTATTGCTAGCTATATGTTTGAGTTTTGTCAGGTCTTGTGTTGTCTGCCCCTCCTTTTGTTTCCATCCTCCTTACTAGATGCATCACATTATCGGGCCAACACACTTCTGAATCCTGGTCCCAGTGCAGCGACTGGCTGATGGGGGTAGTAGTAGTTTTACTCACGGTTAGCAGAGCCTTCCTTGGTTAGCGTGCCGTGATGGGGAAGACAGCACTAAATAATCTGGGGCACTCTCTAGTACAGGGATCACCAGCCAGATGGAAGTTGAGGTGCCCTTGATGTTGTAGGTGTTTAGGGTGCTTTTCGGGCTGGGACCCTGGTTGTTCGTGATGCCAGCACCGTTAGGTGCAAATGAAGGTGGTAGAAAGGATGAGGAGTTAGTTGTAGTAAAAACAGTTAAACCTTTCAGTTCATTTAGATGGCAAAGCAATAATCCAAACATCGGTTCAGCTGTATTCTTAGTAGCAGGCTTGGCAATTGTAATTTACTTCTATATATGTCTATACCTTGTCCACACTCTAGCACTAAGGTACTGGATACAATATCTCTTACTGGTCAGTAGCAAGCCACAGGGCGGATGATTCCTTGTGGTATTTGGGTGTGGACCTTACCCCCGTTACACAGACCTCTATAAAATTAACTTCACACATATATATAATGAAATTAGGGACCTCCTCGCCAAAAGGCAAAAACACTCCCAATATCCTTTCTAGATCCTATACCCATTTGAGATCTTACCCATCCCATCCCGGTTTCCCTTCGAGATTTGAGGTCTGTCCAATCGCAGCTCCTCTGATTTATATGGGCTGAGAGATGCCATAAAATCCCTAGGTCTGTACTTCAATCTAGCAAGCATCAGGGTGGTCTGGGAGTTCCTGACCTGATTAAATATTGGGCAGCTCAGTTACTCTGCATCACAGCCTGGGCATCTCTGCAATCTTATTCTATCTGGATGCAGATAGAGAGACTCTGGCTGGCTCCCATAAACCCTAATTCTCTACTATGGTGTAGCCCATACAGTGAGTCATCACCTAGGGAACTTTTAGGACCCATGGCCTGCACTAAATCTGTATGGCAGACCTGTAGCAGTAGATTACCTCTGGTCTCCCACCACTCTTCCATTACTTATTTTCTATATCATCCACTATTCTCAGAGAGTCTCACTACCTCAGCAACGAGAATGTGGTTTCAGAACGGTGCCTTTCGCTATGCAGACATTGTTGATCCATTCACTAGGGACCTATTATATTTGCCAGCTGTTCAGAGCAAATATAACCTTCCCTCCTCGACCAATTATTTCTATGTTCAGATCAGACACTTTGCCCAATCTTTCTTCTCGGGGTCCAGGGTCTCTCTTCCGACTAAATTTGAGCGTCTTTGTAGAAGAGGAGTACATATGAAGGGGTTAATATCTGAGATTTAATCCATTCTGATGCCCCTTCCCGGAACAAATTCAAAGACACTCTTATATGGTACGATGAGAGGAATACCTGGGGAGATCTCAACAAGATGAACTGTGGAGACTCATATGGAGAAGAGCAGCGAAGTCTTCAATGTCAGTTCTCTGTCAAGAGAATCAGTATAAGACATTAATGTTTTGGTATCATACTCCTGACCTTCTCCATAGATTGAATCCCGCATTCACGGAGGTTTGCTGGAGATGTGGGACAACTAGGGGAAAGCTGCACCACATTTTCTGGGACTGCCTCTTGATACGCAACTTTTGGTCCAGAGTTAGCACTCTCTTGAGTGATACTTTTGGTTGCAGCATACCTCTTGACCCCAAATCCTTTCTACTTAATATAACCCCAATACATATAAAGAAACATTCACTTAAACTGTTAATACAAGTAGTGACTGCAGCCCGTTGCCTTATAGCCCGCTTCTGGAAGCGATCTGACCCCCCCTAAAATATTGGACCTAAGGTGACAAAGGTCCAGACCCTGGAGTATACGACTGCTAAGTTTCAGGATAAAGTGGAACTATTCTATGCCGTCTGGGATGTTTGGGACAATTATTGATACTGAGATGCGCCTAGGAGGATTATGTAACACCTCTGCCCTCATCCCCTCCCCCTGATGTGTCTTTGTCTGTATTGTCTTAGTCTTTATTTTCTATGTTGTTATATTCTTAATGAAAGTAATGCTCAGATAGGATTCAATGTGGACTATACCCACCCTTATGACAGATTTACATAGCTACTTCATTAGGAAGATTCTTTAATGATAGGATACCGTTAATTTCTATTCCTTTTCAAATAACTGAATACGACAAGATATAGTTTTTTTATATTGCCTTTATTGACTTTTATCTGATTTTCATTGCACATATCATCTGGTGTATACTACTTGTTCTTTTGCCGAATACTTTGTATTTTCTGCCTGTTCACTTCGATTTCTACTATTGTTCATACAAGTGAAATAGATTTGTACTGTTGTATTTCAATAAAAACACAATTATATTTTTTTTTAAATGGGGTTTTGGAAAGTTTCTTAAAAATTTTAAGATTTGCTTCTAAACTTCCAAGCTTTCTAACGTACCCAAAAAATAAAATATCATTTTCAAAATGATCCAAACATTATTTATACATATGCGAATGTAAAGTAATAACAATTTTTGGAGGTATTACAATGTATTTCAAAAGTACAGAAATTGAAATTTGCTAATTTCTCAATTTTTTTTTTTTTTTTTTTTTTTTTTTTTTAAATAAAAAATATTTTGACTCAAATTTACCACTGTCATGAAGTACAATATGTGACGAGAAAACAAACTCAGAATGGCCTGGATAAGTAAAAGCGTTTTAAAGTTATCACCACATAAAGTGACACATGTCAGATTTGCTAAAAATGGCCTGGTCCTTAAGGTGAAAAATGGCCTGAAGGGGTTAAATAGGATTTCAAAAATCAAATCATCCTATATGTCCATCAACTCAATTTCTTTTAGCCCTCGGTCATTTGATCAGTTATAGTATACTATTGGAGTCTGTAATTTTTACTGACTACGGTGCTGCCCATAATTATTCATATCCCTGGCAAATTTTGACATAAAGTTACTTTTATTCAACCAGCCAGTAATTAAGATAAGATAATAAGACGATGCACAAGAGGCATTATTGTGGAAAAGAAAAAACATTTCTCAGCTTTCATTTACATTTAAGCAAAAAATACAAGATGTTCCGCACTGTGGAAAATCTCAGAGGACGTGGTCGAAAACCAAAAGTGACACCTGTGCTGGCCAGGAGGATAGTTAGAGAGGTGAAAAAGAATCCAAGGATCACCACCAAGGCCATCCTGGTGAATCTGGGCTATGCTGGTGGCAATGTCTCAAGGTAGACAATCCAACAGACACTGCACAATGCAGACCAAGGAGGAAGCTACTTTTTCCAGATAAGGCACACAAAAGCTCCCTTGGCCTTTGCAAAAGCTTATCTGGACAAAGAAGAAGACTTCTGGTCTTTTGTGTTATGGTAAGATGAAACAAAAATTTAATTGTTTGGTCACAATGATGTTTCCTTCATTTGGCGTAAAAAAGGAGAAGCCTTCAACCCAAAGAACACTATCCCCACTGTCAAACATGGTGGTGGGAACCTAATGCTTTGGGGGTGTTTATCAGCCAATGGACCAGGGAACCTAATCACAGTAAATGGCACCGGCCGGGAGCTCCACCTACTGGTAAGTGACAGGTCTGTGCAGCACATTGCTAAATGAACTGTCACTTACCAGTAGGAGGAGCTCCCGGCCGGACACAGACATCGCAGCAGCCAGCAGGTAAGTATGAATCTTCTACTATTGTACTATTGCTAAGTAACCATGGCAACCAGGGCTGCAGTAGCTTCCTGGTTGCCATGGTTACCGATCGGAGCCCCAGCGATTAAACTGGGACTCCGATCGGAACTCCGCTGCCACCAATGATCAGGAAGGGGGGGGCGGGAGATGGGAGGCCGCACACTGGCCACCAATGTTGTTAATGCTATAGAGGGAGGGGGGGCCAATGGGGGGCGCACACTGTGCCACCAACGAATTATTACAATAGAGGGAGGAAGGGGGCTCCGGGGGGGGGGGGGGCGCACACTGTGCCACCAACGAATTATTACAATAGAGGGAGGAAGGGGGGGCGGGGGGCCGCACACTGTGCCACCAATGAATTATTACAATAGAGGGAGGAGGGGGGGGGCAAGGGGCCGCACTGGCCACCAATGATATTCAAACTGGGGAGGGGGGGTCTGCAGCCCTGATCTCTTACAGGGGGATATGATAGTACAATTAACCCCTTCAGGTGTAAGAGATCGGGTGCTGCCAGGCAGCAGGGGGCAGTCATGTACACAGTTTGTAGTATATTCTAACTAGAAGCGTCCCCATCACCATGGGAACGCCTCTGTGTTAGAATATACTGTCGGAAATGAGTTTTCATGATCTAACTCATATCCGACAGTATATTCTAACATAGAGGCGTTCCCATGGTGATGGGGACGCTTCAAGTTAAAATATACCATCGGATTGGAGAAAACTCTGATCCGATGGCATAAAAGGGACTCCAGACTTTACATTGAAAGTCAATGGGGACGGAACTGTTTGAAATGGCACCATATTGTCTCAACGTCAAACGGATCCGTCCCCATTGACTTGCATTGTAATTCAGGACGGATCCGTTTGGCTCCGCACGGCCAGGCGGACACCAAAACGACTTTTTTTTTATGTCTGTGGATCCTCTAAAAATCAAGGAAGCCCCACGGACAAAAAAACGGTCACGGATCACGGACCTACGGACCCCGTTTTTGCGGACCGTGAAAAAATACTGTCGTGTGCATGAGGCCAAAGTGGTAAAGAAATGGTTAGCAGACAACAACATTAACGTTTTGGAGTGGCCCAGCCAGAGTCCAGACTTGAATCCAATTGAGAATCTGTGGAGGGAGCTAAAGATCAGGGTGATGGCAAGAAGACCCTCCAACCTGAAAGATTTGGAGCTCATTGCTAAAGATGAAGGGGCAAAAATACCTGTGGAGACATGCAAAAAGCTGGCCTGCAATTATAGGAAGCGTTTGATTGCTGTATTAGCCAATAAAGGCTTTTCTATTGATTATTGAGAAGGGTATGAATAATTTTGGACTAGACACTTTTTGATCAAATGTAAATAAAAGCTGAGAAATGTTTTTCCCCCACAATAATGCCTCTTGTACATCGTCTTATTATCTTTTGAGAGATACCTATGTCATTTCCCGTCAAAAAATTACTTGCTGGTTGAATAAAAGTAACTTTAAAGGGAGTCTGTCAGCAGATTTACCCCTTTTTAACAGTTGCCATTATGCTGTAGCCGCAAAACAGACGATTAACACAGTACCTTGATACGCTTTGGTGGACTTTTAAATCTGCCAAAAACGAACTTTGATGAGGGCTCGCAAGTGCCCAGGGCGGAGTCCACCGTGTTGGAGCCCAGGCAGCTCTGCCTCTTCGGCTCTTATCCCCGCCCAGCCTCCTCCTCTGCTCGCCTATCTGTTGTCTCTCCCCCTCAGCGAGATCCCGCGCCGATGCGATAACTTCCTTGGCCGGGGCATGCGCACTGCAATGCCCATTGCTGACACGGCATCGCAGTAGCTTATGCGCATGCCCCGACCAAGGAAGTCATCGCGTCGGCGCGGGATCTCGCTGAGGGGGAGAGACAACAGATAGGCGAGCAGAGGAGGAGGCTGGGCGGGGATAAGAGCCGAAGAGGCAGAGCTGCCTGGGCTCCAACACGGTGGACTCCGCCCTGGGCACTTGCGAGCCCTCATCAAAGTTAGTTTTTGGCAGATTTAAAAGTCCACCAAAGCGTATCAAGGTACTGTGTTAATCGTCTGTTTTGCGGCTACAGCATAATGGCAACTGTTAAAAAGGGGTAAATCTGCTGACAGACTCCCTTTAAGTAAAAATTTGCCAGGGGTATGAATAATTATGGGCAGCACTGTACGTATTAAGCCCTGCTGCATGCAGGACTCAACAGGCAGTTTTCTATGGTAGGCCTAAGAACCTTCACGGCGTTCCAGGCTGCCATAGTAACCAATTGGAGCCTGCGTTGTGGTTGTACCCTTAGGCTAGGAACACCCAAGAATTAGCTAGCAGACTGGTATACTCTCAGGCTGCAGCTGTTATATCTTTGCTGTGTGCTGATACAGAGTTTCTTGTAGGCTTCCTGTTGATCCCCAAGATGAGTTTAGCTCCTTCAAGTTTATTCTACTCTAATTAGGTGCATCCTGAGCTTTTATATAAACCTAGTGTATAGGAAAACTTGTCCATAGCAACCAATCAGATTCCACCTTTTATTTTCCAAAGGAGTTCTGAAAAATAAAAGATAGAATCTTATTGGTTGCTATGGGCACCTACACCAATTTTCCTTTACACCAGTTTTGATAAATCTCTACAATTGGGCCTGGTTTAACAGTGAATTTCCTGGTGACAGATTCCCTTTCAGCTAGTTTGCAGTCAGCCCATGAGAGGATAGGAGTAGTAGTAGCAATAATGGAGATTGTAGTCATTACTCACTCTGATGCCCCCCTGGGCTGTGCAGTGATGGGAAGGCCACACTTTTATTTCCTTTGAAGCACACCCTGGCCCTGGGGTTTCTCCTGCCTAATGGTGGTTCTGTGGGCCTATGGTGATGAATTGTGAGTTGCAAGTCAGGGTCCTCTGCAGTGTTGGAGGCAATAATTAGACGTTTTTTATAGTAGAACAGTTCTTTACTGGAAGATCACGTTCAAATACATAATGCACAGTTCTTAGCATGTATGGACTGGCAGTTTTTACACAATGTACGGTATCCAAAGTTCTCACAGGTTACATGGCTGAAATGGTAATCAACAGGCCAAGATGTTTCTTCAGAGCAATTTGCCTCACACTGCACTTTTCTCTCTTGCTCTACCATAAGGCTCTAGAAATAGGGATCAACACTGCTCTTACACTATGGAACCATGGGCTAGCCCCAAATGTCAGACTAAGTTCTACACCTTTTTCAAGGTTGCTGTACTCACAGTTTACGGTACTACAGGTTTCCATGGTGGGAAAAATAGAAATCTGAAGTGGGCTTTGGAACTAGTTGGTACGTCGGTACCAAAGCCCACTTCGGATTTCTATTTTAAATTGTTTTTAAATACACAGATATGAATGCAGTAGTAATTCACCAAAGTCTCATGCACCTTTGGTCTCATGCACACAAAAGTATTTTGTTTCCGTGTCTGCTCCGTTTTTTTAGGCGGAGAGGATGCAGACCCATTTATTTTAATGGGTCCTTAAATAATGCGGACAGCACACCATATGCTATCCGCATCCGTATGTCCGTTCCGTAGCCCCGCAAAACAAATAGAACATGTCATATTCGTTTTAGGAATTGTTACAATGGATCAGCAAATTAAAAAACAGATAGCATAAGGATGTCATCTGGGTTTTTTTTTGCGGCGGACCGCAAAACACATACGGTTGTGTGCATGTAGCCTTTGGGCAAGACAAAGTTTGTACAAAAGCTGTACAGAAACAGCATTAAAGGAAATCTGTCACTTGGATCATCGCTATTCATATAAAAATATTGTGTAATAGCACATAGTACCTTATTTTCAGATGCACCTTTCTTTCTGGGATTCTTGTTTTCTATCAAAAATGAGTGAAGTACTGGAAAATTCGATTTGGCTCCCGGGTACCTCCGTCGATGGATGCTCCTAGCGCTTCCCGAGGACTCCAAGCACTCCACTTGACATCGTAAGCACTGCAGACCCCACGAACCGCCGAAGCTTGGTTGAGGTCTCGCCGTCTCCTACCCACCCTGGACCTATGACAAGGCTCCAGGCTCCAGTGGGTCAACCTCTCCTAAATCCAGAGAGCAGGAACAGCTCTTACAAGAGCTAATAGTATAGCCAGGGGAGTATAGCAAATCTTCAGCATATAGCAATCCCCAGTGTAGATCAGTTACCCAAACACCAGCCTCAACATGATGAAGGGTAAAACAGGAACTCTTTATTGAACACACAAGCATTGACTTATACACATTTTCCAACAAGGTTACCACCCACAGGGTTTTGTAAAAACAACCAATAAACACGTACAATACACTCAGACACTCCCACACAAAATCCTCCTCTCTGCCTGTGATACAATTACCCCACACAATGGGTTGATGCAATTGTATCACAGGCAGGAGAATACACAGTGTCTTCTGTCCTGGAGACAACCGAGGAGTAAGTCAATTATCTCTCAGGACAAAGGGAATTCGCCAATACACACATGGGGACAATAGGACAGACATCACTACTCAAATATACAATGTCCCACCCTTTACAGTACACATAGACATTTAACATATCCCAAAATGGCACGAATTAGACCAGGGGTTCAAAAGTTAGTAAAAGTCCTTTGTGAACAAAGGAAGCCTGGCTGATGAGAGGGCCCATAATCCTGGGACAAGAGGCTGGTAGCCAGGCTTCTCCACCACCCAGTGGCGAGGTTGGTTTCGTCACAGGCTGCTTTGCTGAATTTTACAAACTGTAAAGTAAAGTAGTGGGTGCAATGACAGGGAGAAGCGATTGTGCCACTCCTCGTCATTTTACCCCTCAGATGCCGCGTTCATCAATGATCGTGGCATCTGACATTGATATTACAGTGTAAAAAAAAAAGTTAAAAAAAAATTAAAAATCATACTTACCTCATTCATTTGATTGCAAAGAGCTGACGGCCACCATCTTGAATGAAGATCCAGCATAAAATCTTGCACGGCCGGTGATGATACATTACAGTGAACAGATTTCATGCAGGATCTTCAATCAAGATGACGGCGGCCGGCTCTTTATTCTCAAATGGATGAGGTAAGTATGATTTTTTATATTTTTTACTGCCATTTCAGGGAAAATCTATTCTCTACCACGAAACACAAGGAAATTCGGCTTTGCGGTGAATCGAATTTTCCCTGAAATTTGGATCCACTTTCTGGACTTTGATTCGTTTGCAGTCAGCCCATGAGAGGATAGGAGTAGTAGTAGCAATAATGGAGATTGTAGTCATTACTCACTCTGATGCCCCCCTGGGCTGTGCAGTGATGGGAAGGCCACACTTTTATTTCCTTTGAAGCACACCCTGGCCCTGGGGTTTCTCCTGCCTAATGGTGGTTCTGTGGGCCTATGGTGATGAATTGTGAGTTGCAAGTCAGGGTCCTCTGCAGTGTTGGAGGCAATAATTAGACGTTTTTTATAGTAGAACAGTTCTTTACTGGAAGATCACGTTCAAATACATAATGCACAGTTCTTAGCATGTATGGACTGGCAGTTTTTACACAATGTACGGTATCCAAAGTTCTCACAGGTTACATGGCTGAAATGGTAATCAACAGGCCAAGATGTTTCTTCAGAGCAATTTGCCTCACACTGCACTTTTCTCTCTTGCTCTACCATAAGGCTCTAGAAATAGGGATCAACACTGCTCTTACACTATGGAACCATGGGCTAGCCCCAAATGTCAGACTAAGTTCTACACCTTTTTCAAGGTTGCTGTACTCACAGTTTACGGTACTACAGGTTTCCATGGTGGGAAAAATAGAAATCTGAAGTGGGCTTTGGAACTAGTTGGTACGTCGGTACCAAAGCCCACTTCGGATTTCTATTTTAAATTGTTTTTAAATACACAGATATGAATGCAGTAGTAATTCACCAAAGTCTCATGCACCTTTGGTCTCATGCACACAAAAGTATTTTGTTTCCGTGTCTGCTCCGTTTTTTTAGGCGGAGAGGATGCAGACCCATTTATTTTAATGGGTCCTTAAATAATGCGGACAGCACACCATATGCTATCCGCATCCGTATGTCCGTTCCGTAGCCCCGCAAAACAAATAGAACATGTCATATTCGTTTTAGGAATTGTTACAATGGATCAGCAAATTAAAAAACAGATAGCATAAGGATGTCATCTGGGTTTTTTTTGCGGCGGACCGCAAAACACATACGGTTGTGTGCATGTAGCCTTTGGGCAAGACAAAGTTTGTACAAAAGCTGTACAGAAACAGCATTAAAGGAAATCTGTCACTTGGATCATCGCTATTCATATAAAAATATTGTGTAATAGCACATAGTACCTTATTTTCAGATGCACCTTTCTTTCTGGGATTCTTGTTTTCTATCAAAAATGAGTGAAGTACTGGAAAATTCGATTTGGCTCCCGGGTACCTCCGTCGATGGATGCTCCTAGCGCTTCCCGAGGACTCCAAGCACTCCACTTGACATCGTAAGCACTGCAGACCCCACGAACCGCCGAAGCTTGGTTGAGGTCTCGCCGTCTCCTACCCACCCTGGACCTATGACAAGGCTCCAGGCTCCAGTGGGTCAACCTCTCCTAAATCCAGAGAGCAGGAACAGCTCTTACAAGAGCTAATAGTATAGCCAGGGGAGTATAGCAAATCTTCAGCATATAGCAATCCCCAGTGTAGATCAGTTACCCAAACACCAGCCTCAACATGATGAAGGGTAAAACAGGAACTCTTTATTGAACACACAAGCATTGACTTATACACATTTTCCAACAAGGTTACCACCCACAGGGTTTTGTAAAAACAACCAATAAACACGTACAATACACTCAGACACTCCCACACAAAATCCTCCTCTCTGCCTGTGATACAATTACCCCACACAATGGGTTGATGCAATTGTATCACAGGCAGGAGAATACACAGTGTCTTCTGTCCTGGAGACAACCGAGGAGTAAGTCAATTATCTCTCAGGACAAAGGGAATTCGCCAATACACACATGGGGACAATAGGACAGACATCACTACTCAAATATACAATGTCCCACCCTTTACAGTACACATAGACATTTAACATATCCCAAAATGGCACGAATTAGACCAGGGGTTCAAAAGTTAGTAAAAGTCCTTTGTGAACAAAGGAAGCCTGGCTGATGAGAGGGCCCATAATCCTGGGACAAGAGGCTGGTAGCCAGGCTTCTCCACCACCCAGTGGCGAGGTTGGTTTCGTCACAGGCTGCTTTGCTGAATTTTACAAACTGTAAAGTAAAGTAGTGGGTGCAATGACAGGGAGAAGCGATTGTGCCACTCCTCGTCATTTTACCCCTCAGATGCCGCGTTCATCAATGATCGTGGCATCTGACATTGATATTACAGTGTAAAAAAAAAAGTTAAAAAAAAATTAAAAATCATACTTACCTCATTCATTTGATTGCAAAGAGCTGACGGCCACCATCTTGAATGAAGATCCAGCATAAAATCTTGCACGGCCGGTGATGATACATTACAGTGAACAGATTTCATGCAGGATCTTCAATCAAGATGACGGCGGCCGGCTCTTTATTCTCAAATGGATGAGGTAAGTATGATTTTTTATATTTTTTACTGCCATTTCAGGGAAAATCTATTCTCTACCACGAAACACAAGGAAATTCGGCTTTGCGGTGAATCGAATTTTCCCTGAAATTTGGATCCACTTTCTGGACTTTGATTCGTTCAACACTATTTTCTTCAGAAAATCCACTTTTTTTGGTAAGCAAATCAGCCAGTAAGGTGCCCCAAGGGGCGTTATTTTCTCTTGAAGCGGCTCAGGAATAGCTACGTCTAGTGCCCAAGCCCACCCTTATGCAGAGCCCAATCACACTTCCTCCTCACTCAGACATTGTTTATACGTATAGGCGTACAGTGGCTAGAAAAGCGCAAAGAAAGTGTACCATAGGGTAGTATGTTCCAGTTGAATACGACTGGTTGATAGAAGTAAAAAATGGAGGCTCACCTTAAAGAGTTGTGCTATCAATAGGCACAACTCTACTGTAGGTTTCTCGAACTCGTGCGAACTCGTGTGTCCACTCGTCAGTTTATGCTGCAGTAGTATCCAAAAGTTCCGGAGAAGATGCCCAGTCTTCTCGAAAGGCAATATAATAGGGATATATCAGGATACCAATAAGGCGCAAAATACACCGGCCAGGACACTCACATGAGGAATAAGGATCTTCTTCTTTATTGAGTTTTTCTTTTTTTATGTCAATAAAACAACAAAACAACGCGTTTCGGGGGTGCTCAAGCCCCCTTCATCAGGTTAAAAAGACTCAATGCTTAATGTTGCACTCATTACAAGTATTTATAGGGCTGCCCAGGGGGAGGGGTGTCTCCACCTGTGCTCTCTAATTTACATAAACCTTATTTTATTAACAAAGTTGTGATCAAACTTAAGTCCAAAGTTTGGACTCATGTGGAGACACTCTTTTTTCATATTCCAGCTAAAAATGAGCATTTCTAATGACCCTGATCTGGTATAACTATCGCCCCCCACAGTAAACACACACACAGAGCGGACCATGTGACTATGGTGCTATGGTGATAGACCATGTGACCGTGGCCCAGCGGTCACATGGTCCACTCTGTGTGTGTTTGTTTACTGTGAGGGCGATAGTTATACCAGATCGGGGCATTAGAAATGCTTGTTTTTTGCTGGAATCATCGTCTACCCACTGACTGTCTCACCCTGAGTTATGTAGAGAAAGAGTCGGTCGGCACTCCTAGTCGCTGAATGTGGTGCTCAGTGATTAATGGTATTCAAAGTCAGATATAGTAAACCACGGCACTCAGTTGTATTGCAAAATAGTGAAGATTCTTTATTACATCCAAAAATGGTAAGAAGCCATTGGCCAACGTTTCGGTCTAACCTAGACCTTGTTCACGGCCGTAATGTTGGCAGCCAAGTAGTTGTAGGGAGGATGGCGTGTCACCCTGAGTTATAACCACTCAACCCCACCTAACTATGGTCGCTAATGGCTTATTAACTCCTTTCATGCCATAAATACAGTAAGTCCATATATCACATAAAAGCACACTTTAACCCTTTTCCAGTGTACAGCTACTGTAGCAGTGGGATGCTGCAAGTACACATTTATTTTCTTGGCTCATCATGCGGCAGAAACATAGCAAACCAGACATAATATAAACAAACATATTCTGTTGTTTTCTCCATGCAGTAGATACAGTGTCGGACTGGGGTACCTAGGGCCCACCAGTAAAATTTATTTTGGGGGCCCACTGTACGGTTGAGGTGCTGTATATTGTACATTGAATATATGTATGTAGTGAAGTAAATCTAATGTGTTATGTGCCACTTGTGCAGGGGGTGGGAGACTAGGGGCCCACCTTGCTTAGGGGCCCACCGGGGGATTCCCCTGTACCCCTGTGGGCCAGTCCGAGCCTGAGTAGATATCTTCAGATAAAACAGTTCAAATCACATTACCAGCAAGATAAGGCATTAACCCCCTAAAGGGATCAATTCACATCTCTGTCTCAGATTGTGCAATGCAATATATAATACGTTGAAAGAGTGCAACAACATGTCATAAGTTCCAAGTAAAGTGAATATAGATAATAATTTTCTTCTTCACTGACAGCAAGCAGAGTACATAAAAATCTTGAAGCAGCGGAACAGTGTATGTTAGAAAGTTATAGAAATTCTCATTCTGTGAGGATCAGTCTTTTAACTTGTAGGCTTACTATTGGAATACTCCCCCTCTTTATACAATTTCCTATCATAATGAGGAACTGCCATTTTTTTGGAATTACCTGAAACTTACATTTTTTTTAAAAGAATAACTGTTAAGTTGGAGCTGTGACCTGTTTTTCACTTTTTTTTTGGCAAACTAGTGTCTGTGTGGGCGCAGACACTTCTTGTAGCAGAAATAAAATACTTTATCATGTTCATTACTGGAAGCAGACATGCATTCCTTTAAATACATGGGAGACGGGGTCATCAGCACAGAGCCAGTAGAGGGGCAGGGCAGCCAACACTGCAAAGGAAGTAAGAAAAAATGATTCAGTCCTGCCAGCATGAATTAGAATTTTTTTTTTTGTGATAATATTCTGTTTCTCCATTTCCTGCTACAGTTAAAGGGAACCTGTCCTCTGGATTTTGTGTATAGAGCTGAGGACATGGGTTGCTAGATGGCCGCTAGCACATCCGCAATACCCAGTCCCCATAGCTCTGTGTGCTTTTATTGTGTAAAAAAAACCGATTTGATACATATGCAAATTAACATTAAAGAGTCAAATCTTACTTGTGTGACCAGAGAAGAGTCATATTTCCAATCTCTGACTCATCTCAGGTTAATTTGCATATGTATCAAATATTTTTTTTTTACACAATAAAAGCACACATAGCTATGGGGACTGGGTATTGCGGATGTGCTAGCGGCCATGAAAAGGAGACATGAGTTGTGCTGATAAAAATGTTTCAAGAAGTAGGATATGTTTTGCAAAACATACACAGACTGAACTACATACAGTATATACATGCAAGCATATATACAAACATACTTTACATAAATACAGACATACCTACATACAAGCATATATTGTACACATACAAACATAAGTACATATTAGCATATTAACATTAGAGATGAGCGAATTTTATATTTTGAATTGCGTTATGGATTCCATTACCACGGGCCATAACGTAATTCTATGACGTAATGCATAATGGAATGCATTCCGTTATTCATTCCGTCATAATAGAAGTCTATGGGCTGCAACACGGATCCGTTTCGTTTCCGTTATGCAGGAGAGGACCCCCCTGCAGAAGGGCAGCAGCAGCCAGTTTTGGGGGGGTACTAGAGGCCCATAGAGGACTCAGGAGGATAGTGTGCTTTCCTCCTACTCCTCAATCCCCCCCCCCCCCCGGCATTTTGGGGGGCATTAGAGGTTGGATAACCCCTTTAACTCCTTGCTGCTGATGCTGAGAATGCACATAGCCACCATTCACATCCCCCCCCAGCACATCAGTCACCTTTGGGGGGGAATGTATATGATTGGTGACTATGTGCACACTTAGCAGCAAGGAGTTAAAGGGGTTATCCAACCCCTATAATGCCCCTCAAAAAAAATTCTGTATGCGGTGCCTGGCCATTTTGGTGGGCATAATAGGGGTTAGATAAGCCCCTTTAACCCTTATGATACCGGAGGTTTTTTCATTTTTGCATTTTTGCATTTTCTTTTTTCTTGCCTATCTTCCTTGAGCCATAACTTTTTTATTTTTCCGTTCACATAGATGTATGAGGGCTTATTTTTTGCAGGAGAAGTTGTACTTTAATATGGCATACAATGTAGTGTGAAGCAGGCAAAAAAATTCCAAATGGGGTGGAATTTGAAAAAAACCCTGCAATTTCTCCATAGTTTTACGGGTTTTGTTTTTACAGCATTTCCTTTGCGGCAAAACTGACCTGTGCCCTTCATTCTCTGGGTCAGTACAATTACAATGATACCACATATGTATAGGTTTTTTATGTCTAAATAGTGTAAAAATAAATTAAAACTTTGAAAAAATGTTTTTATTTACTTTTTTACAACACCATATTCTGACCTATTATAAAAAAAATTATTGGCAAATGGGGGTGTGGCAGGGGAGGAGCCAGGACGGGAGGTGAGATGGACCAGGGGTGGGTAATGGGCGGGGTTAGGGGGCCCAATTTGTGTTCTTGCTTTGGGGCCCAGTGATTTCTATGAACGCCCCTGGGCACAGATGTTGTACCTGGGCCTGCAGATCCTGAACACTTGTAGTCTGCTGAAGCTTTTGTCCCAGCTGGTCCCATAAATGCTCAATTGGTGATAATTCTGGTGACTGGGCAGGGAAAGGAAGTGTTGCAATCTGGAGGAGACATTTCTGAGCAATCTTTGCTGTGTGTGGGCGAGCATTATTCTTCTGAAAAATGCCAGCTGGAAGCCCTGCCATGAGAGGCACCACATGTGGCTTCAGGATGTCCTGCACATATAGCTGAGCTGATAGTGTTCCTCGTATCACTACTAGGGGTGACCGACTGGTGTATATGATGGCTCCCCACATCATCACAGTTCATTTGGGTGTCACCAAGCCCCCCTCCCCCCACCAAAAACCCTCCCCGAAATGACATCGGAGGCTAGGCAAGAAAGAAGATAGAGAGCGTGCTATGCCAGTTCAGGCCACTGTTTCTGTCTGCCTGCCTTGAGGCGGGAGTTGTCGGCTTGCTGACTGGCCTTAGCCTGGCACAGGAAAAACTGCTCTATCATGTTATGGAGACTGAAATGGCTGCTTCTACTGCTGCTGCGGCTTCTGCTGCTTGTGGCGGCGGGAGGAAGGAGACTCTGCAGGGGGGAGAGAGGGGCCTCACTTTCAGAAACGCTGTTGGCCAGTGTCTGCTCGCCATAAACTGCAGCAAGTTGCGTACACAGTATTTCTTGGAAATAACGGAATTTGGCCTCCCTTTCTGTGAGAGGAAAACATTTTCCCATTTTGCCTCGGTAGTGAGTGTCTAAAAGTATGGCTATTCAGTAATCATCATACTGCATAAGCGAGCATATAGGTCGCCATTCTGGCCAGTATGCCCAGGAGGCAGTTCTTTCAACCTCCGCCCCCCAACTGAGATCATTGGGTGTCATGGCTAGTGTCACCATCTTCATCATCATCCTATTTCTCCTTCAACTCCGACTCCTCCTCCCCATGGAAGTTTCTCATTGGGGGATCCCTAACAGCTACAGGGCCACCTGTTGCATGAGTGTCAGCGTCTCTTTAAAAATACATATGAGGGAACTGCAGCAAACATGAATGGCATGAGCTGCCAGTGAAGAGAGATTAGATAGAGAAAAAAAGAGTTTGAATGGTTCTACCAGGGCAAAGTGCGCCAGGAGGGTGGAGAGGGTTATAGTGGTGGTTGAGTAAAATTTTATGGCACCACAGTCTAGGTACCGTTCAATAGAAATTGAGGGAAGGCAGCACAAGTGTTGATGGAAATGGAAAAATAATTTTTCATTCCCAATGGGAAAAAAATGATAGTGGGTGAACTCGGTCTGGTGGTACCATGAAATATGGATCCAACCGTAACCTGGTTCAAAAGAAAACACTATTAGAGGTGCCACTCCCAAAAGATGCAAAGAAAGTGAGTCAAGTAACCAAACCCCCCCATCTCTGGAGGGTAGTCGTTATACAGGTCCTTCTCAAAAAATTAGCATATTGTGATAAAGTTCATTATTTTCTGTAATGTACTGATAAACATTAGACTTTCATATATTTTAGATTCATTACACACCAACTGAAGTAGTTCAAGCCTTTTATTGTTTTAATATTGATGATTTTGGCATACAGCTCATGAAAACCCCAAATTCCTATCTCAAAAAATTAGCATATCATGAAAAGGTTCTCTAAACGAGCTATTAACGTAATCATCTGAATCAACTAATTAACTCTAAACACCTGCAAAAGATTCCTGAGGCTTTTAAAAACTCCCAGCCTGGTTCATTACTCAAAACCGCAATCATGGGTAAGACTGCCGACCTGACTGCTGTCCAGAAGGCCATCATTGACACCCTCAAGCAAGAGGGTAAGACACAGAAAGAAATTTCTGAACGAATAGGCTGTTCCCAGAGTGCTGTATCAAGGCACCTCAGTGGGAAGTCTGTGGGAAGGAAAAAGTGTGGCAGAAAACGCTGCACAACGAGAAGAGGTGACCGGACCCTGAGGAAGATTGTGGAGAAGGACCGATTCCAGACCTTGGGGGACCTGCGGAAGCAGTGGACAGAGCCACCGTGTACAGGCGTGTGCAGGAAATGGGCCACAGGTGCCGCATTCCCCAGGTCAAGCCACTTTTGAACCAGAAACAGCGGCAGAAGCGCCTGACCTGGGCTACAGAGAAGCAGCACTGGACTGTTGCTCAGTGGTCCAAAGTACTTTTTTCGGATGAAAGCTAATTTTGCATGTCATTCAGAAATCAAGGTTCCAGAGTCTGGAGGAAGACTGGGGAGAGGGAAATGCCAAAATGCCTGAAGTCCAGTGTCAAGTACCCACAGTCAGTGATAGTCTGGGGTGCCATGTCAGCTGCTGGTGTTAATCCACTGTGAGATAGGAAATTTGGGTTTTCATGAGCTGTATGCCAAAATCATCAATATTAAAACAATAAAAGGCTTGAACTACTTCAGTTGGTGTGTAATGAATCTAAAATATATGAAAGTCTAATGTTTATCAGTACATTACAGAAAATAATGAACTTTATCACAATATGCTAATTTTTTGAGAAGGACCTGTATACAATATTCTCAAGAAGAGGTATTTTAGAGGTTCCTGATAGAAGTGCTCAAGATGTGAATACTCACTTCACAGGGGGGGATAGTTACAGGATGAAGCTCAAGACAATTGTGACTAGCTGCCCCCCTGGCCAGGATCGCATATCAGGTGATATCAATTGAAGGCTTCTGATCAATGTAGTTTGTTACAGTAAAAGCAGGACCAACGCGTTTCGGAGGTCTCACAGCCCTCCTTCTTCAGGGGTATCAGAGAGAGAACAATAAGAATAATAGTAATCAAAACATGTGACATCTAAAGAAAAGCATGTTGAAATATGTTAAGAGGGCACAAAAAAAAACTACAGAAATGTATATAAATAAACACTAAAACATAATTCAATTGTATAGTCAAAACAGGGGTCTCTAGGCCTATACAGTTTATCAAAAACATTACATACCATGTCAGCATAAAGTAATGATACCGGTAAAAAAATGCGCATTAAAGAGTAGCATAGCCAATAGTTATATGGAAATGAGCTACCATGTAGTCTGAAGGTTTTCTACAAATACAGTTTTTTAAATTCAAAACAGCTCATCAAAAGGTTTAGTAGATGGATATAGTGTAATCAAATAATTCAGAAAATTCTAAGTATACGTTCAGGGGTCTTTCCACAGGGTCTCCTATCCTTTAGGAGAAGATACTCCGTCTGTGTGTACTTCCCTTTTAATGGGCACTTAAATAAGGCGGCAAAGATCCACATGGGGGTGGCGTACATGAGCTGCCAGTGCCTACCCTGGAAACAACATATGCGCCCTGTTGAAGCAGCCCGGTGCATGACCAAATTGTTCACGGCTTTCAGCTGCTTGTACAGACGCTTGAACACATGCAATGTTGAATTCCAGCGAATTACGGTAGAACATAGCAGATTAAGCAGTGTAACTTTAGACCTTTCTGGCGCTGCAAGTCCAGAAAAGCGTTCCTAACCATGTGAGAATGATTGAAAAGAGGGGCAGTCTACTGTACATTGCCAGCACCTTGCGCAAGTCAGTGCATTTTTTCAAAAGAGATGTGTTATTTCCCCCAAGTTCAGGGTGGCCAGGACGTTGTGCCCAATGTCACTGACCACCTTGCACAGTTGGAGTTGGCGAGGTGACAGCCAGAGGGATGTTTGCTGCTTGAAGTATTTGGGCAACTGCTTGCCGATGTGGCTTCTCTCCCAGGCTGACCAGCTCCAACACAGTGTGGCAACACTTGACATGTGATAGGAAGGATGGGTAGTGTGAGTGACGCTGTGCCCTGCTGCTGTAGGGGATGGGACCATGTCCATGGAGGAGGATGAGGCAGATAAATGCATGCTGTGGGAATCAGCCCCATGAGATGGCGGGAGGTGTTCAAAAGGACCTGGCCATGTTGCTGGGGTGAAACCTCTCCAAAACATTGACCCAGTGGGCCATGAAAGCCATGTGAGAGTACAAGGCTCTACTACAATGGTACTACAGCGAATGCACCACCAGCAATGTGGCCTGGTGGGGGTTCAACTTGTAGACAAGCTAATTGCTAGAGGAGAAAAGTTTTTTCATGGCCAAACATTCTGTTATAGATGTTTCATGATGGAGCGGACGACAAGGGGGAGTCAGCAGGAGAAGATGGAGGTGATGATGCCTGTTGGTTGCCACAAAGAGGTAAGTTGCATTAGTAAGGGGGTGTGACCCCTGAAACGTTGCACATGATGGAGTAGGTTATAACTCGGCGTCTCAGAAATACAGGCCTGCAAGCCTAGAAACTGCTTTTAATGTTTTGCAAATAAAGGACTGAAAGTGCAGCACTTCATAAAAAGTGAGTAGCTATTTTTCCACACTCATACATGTAAGCTTAGAGCTATATACAACTGAATTGTATTGAGATTATGGACACAGAGTCGGAGTGAGACTCAAGGTCAGTTGTTATCCACTAGTGGGAGTAATTAGATATTTTACATTGCCACATAGAGGACCAGGAGAAGAAGGAGAGACTTGTTCTGATTGGGAATGCTGGCTAACTGTATTTTCCCAAAGCATCCGGTGACGCCCACTCATGTGTTGCAATAGACCTCTGGTAGCTATAATTGTGTTTGAACAGCCATGGCTTATTTTAATCCTGCAGATCTAGTACACCTCTGTGTTTTGTATGCCCGCAATGTGGAGAAATGCGCCATACAGGAGTTGCTCGCAGCCCAGCTGGGCTTAGCTCTGGCACGGTTTGGCCTTAACTCACCCACAGCGTCAGCTGCATAACCAGAGCTGAAGTGAGTGGTTTTGCATATGAAAATCCCAGGTTTAAATCTTAGGAGAAACTCCAAAGTATTTTTCTTCAACCTTTATCCCATAAGAAAAGTTTACTGTATATCCTTTTTTATTTTATTTAGAAAGCTAATAAATATTACTGGTTTCTTTATAATCATATATTGTGTCTGTAAATAAACAAATAATAGGTTTTAGCAACAAAAAAAATATAATATTCTCAATATAGTAAGGGCTTTTTAGGATTATTATTATTAATTATATGATTATATATTATAGTATGGCCTTTTATTATGGGTTAAATAAAAGAGAAAACAAAAAACAGAAAAAATAACTAAAAATCTCTTCTAGGACTTAAACCTGCAATCTTTACATGCATGGTAGACCATTATACCAGCAAGCTATATTACCATATTGAAAAACCTGTCTTTTCTATGCTTATAAGATGACACGTTACTGGTTTCTGTATAATCATATATTGTGCTTGTAAATAAAGCAATGATATGTAGTTTAGTGATATGATATTGCTCGCACACAGCTATTGGACAGGGCTCTACCCTCAGCCTGCTGTCTAGCCCTGTCAACCATGAGGGGAGGGGAATGTGCAGAGCGCAGGAGGTGTTACAAAGCAGTGCTCAAAGGATTCAGCCCCGCCTCCTGGTGCTCGAACCCTGCATTTGCATATGAATAAAAACACTGATATTCTGCGTCTGTTTAGCATACAGACAAAAGAAAGGCATAGTTTTAATCAACATGATGAACCCTACCAGCCAGTATGTCTAGTATAATAGTATTGATCTTGGTGACAGAGCCTCTTTAATACACACAGGTAGACAGACAGCAAAAGTGTCAAGATGGGCCACTACCAGCAAGGCAAGGAGTGTGAAAATGTCGGTATTGATGCAGTAATCAATGATATGCTACTTAATTAAATTGAACCTCCCAAAAAATGTTTTATTGCAACCATGTGGGAACTGAATAAACAGAAATGGACGGTTGATGCTTGACCCTTAATTTCTCGTTAATACACACAAGTAGATTGCTGCTATACCTTGTGTATTGCTGCAGTAATCATGTACAGTGCTTTGCAAAAAGTATTCACCGCCTTGACTTTTTTCGTATTTTGGTGCCTCACAACCTGGAATTAACATGGATTGTTTGAGGATTTGTATAATTTCATTTACAGAACATGCCCACAACTTTGAAGATATTATTATTATTATTTTTTTTTTTTAAGCAAACAAAAAATAACAGAAAAAGTCAATGTGCATAAATATTCACCCCCCTAAAGTCAATACTTTGTAGAGCCACCTTTTGCAGCAATCACAGCTCCAAGTCGCTTTGGATAAGTCTCTATGAGCTTGCCACATCTTACCACTGGGATTTTTGCCCATTCCTTCTTGCAAAACTGCTCTAGCTCCTTCAAGTTGGATGGTTTGCTCTTGTGAACAGCAATCTTTAAATCTGACCACATATTTTCTATTGGATTGAGATCTGGGCTTTGACTAGGCCATTCCAACACAATTACATATTTCCCCTTAAACCAGTCAAGTGTTGCTTTAGCAGTGTGTTTGGGGTCATTGTCCTGCTGGAAGGTGAGCCTCCGTCCTAGCCTCAAATCACGCACAGAGTGGGACAGGTTTTGCTAAAGAATATCCCTGTATTTAGCCCCATTCATCTTTCCCTCAACTCTGACCAGTTTCCCAGTCCCGGCTGCTGAAAAACATACCCACAGCATGATGCTGCCACCAGCGTGTTTCACTGTGGGAATGCTGTTCTTTGGGTGATGTGATGTGTTGGGTTTGCTCCAGACATAGTGTTTTCTTTGATGGCTGAAAAGTTAAATTTTAGTCTCATCAGACCAGAGCACCTTCCTCCATACATTTGGGAGTCTCCCACATGCCTTTTCGCAAACTCACAACGTGCCTTTTAGCTGAAAGTAATGGCTTTCTTCTGTCCACTCTGCCATAAAGCCCAACTCTATGGAGCGTATGCCTTATTGTCGTCCTATGTACAGATATCCAGTCTCTGCAACTCCTCCAGGGTTACCTTAGGTCTTTGTGCTGCCTCTCTGATTAATGCCCTCCTTGCCTGGTCCGTGAGTTTTGGTGGGCAGCCGTCTCCTGGCAGGTTTGCTGTTGTGCCATGTTCTTTCCATTTGGTTATGATAGATTTGATGGTGCCCCTGGAGATCATCACAGATTTGGATATTTTTTTATAACCTAACCCTGACTTATAAGTCTCAACAACATTGTCCCTTACTTGTTTGGAGAGTTCCTTGGTCTTCATGGCAGTGTTTTGTTAGTGATGCTTCTTGCTTAGCTATTGCAGCCTTTAGGGCCTTTCAAAAAAGGAGTGTATATGTAATGACAGATCATGTGATACTTAGATTACACACAGGTGGACATAATTTCACTAATTATGTGACTTCTGAAGGTAATTGGTTGCACCAGAGCTTTTTATGGTCTTCCTAAAAAAAGGGGGTGAATACATACGCACATGCCAGTTTTCTGTTTTCTATTTCTAAACAATAGTTTTATTTATATATTTTTTCTTATTTCACTTCACCAACTTAGACTATTGTGTTCTGATTCATCACATAAAATTCTGATAAAAAAAAACATTGAACTTAAGACTGTAATGTAACAAAATATGAAAAAAGTCAAGGGGGTGAATACTTTTGCAAGGCACTGTATATATGCAGATTAATTAAATTGAACCTTCCTCCCAAAAAAAAAATTATTGCAAAATTGCAACTGTGTGGAAACTAAATAAATGGAAACGTACTATTGAGGCTTGACTTTAAATTTCTCATTAATACACAGGTAGATTGCTGCTACACCTTGGGTATTGATGCAGACAGATATCAACAGTGGCAAGAAGGGCCACCGCCAGCAAGGTGAGGTCTATTCATTGGAATCAGCCGGAGGAGTTTGAAAATGTCGGTATTGATGCAGTAATTTTGACTTAAAGTTACTTTTATTCAACCAGCAAGTAATTTTTTGACGAGAAATGAGATAGGTGTCTCCCAAAAGATAATAAGACGATGTACAAGAGGCATTATTGTGGAAAAAAAATACTCAGCTTTTATTTACATTTGAGCAAAAAGTGTCCAGTCCAAAATTATTCATACCCTTCTCAATAATCAATTGAAAAGCCTTTATTGGCTATTACAGCAATCAAACGCTTCCTATAATTGCAGACCAGCTTTTTGCATGTCTCCACATGTATTTTTGCACATTCATCTTTAGCAATGAGCTCCAACTCTTTCAGGTTGGAGGGTCTTCTTACCATCACCCTGATCTTTAGCTCCCTCCACAGATTCTCAATTGGATTCAAGTCTGGACTATGGCTGGGCCACTCCAAAACGTTAATGTTGTTGTCTGCTGAACATTTCTTCACCACTTTTGCTGTGTGTTTTGGGTCATTGTCATGCTAAAATGTCCACTGGTGCCCAAGGCCAAGTTTCTCTGCAGACTGCATGATATTGTCGTTGAGAATCCTCATGTATTGGTCTTTTTTCATGCTGCCGTTTACTGTGATTAGGTTCCCTGGTCCATTGGCTGAAAAACACCCCCAAAGCATGTTTGACAGTGGGGATGGTGTTCTTTTGGTTGAAGGCTTCTCCTTTTTTATGCCAAAGGAAGGAAACATCATTGTGACCAAACAATTCAATTTTTGTTTCATCTGACCATAACACAGAAGACCAGAAGTCTTCTTCTTTGTCCAGATGAGCTTTTGCAAAGGCCAAGCAAGCTTTTGTGTGCCTGGTCTGCATCCGTGGAACCCAGCAGTGTGCAGTGTTCGTTGGATTGTCTGCCTTGAGACATTGCCACCAGCATTGCCCAGATTCACCAGGATGGCCTTGGTGGTGATCCTTGGATTCTTTTTCACCTCTCTAACTCTTCTCCTGGCCAGCAAAGGTGTCACTTTTGGCTTCCGACCACGTCCTCTGAGATTTTCCACAGTGCGGAACTTCTTGTATTTTTTGCTCAAATGTAAATAAAAGCTGAGAAATGTTTTTTTCCACAATAATGCCTCTTGTACATCGTCCTATTACCTTATGGGAGATACCTATGTCATTCCCCGTCAAAAAATTACTTGCTGGTTGAATAAAAGTAACTTTAAGTCAAAATTTGTCAGGGGTATGAATAATTATGTGCAGCACTGTATATATATATATATATATTTGTGGTAGGAGCTAATCGAGGAACAGAGTAGGCATGCCTATGTACTGCCCTGAACCAACTGGCTGGAGTGTGCCCGGTGCCAGTGACGAGGTAAGGCCTAGATAAGTGGGCCACCCAGGAGGAGTGAAAGAAAAAGGGGATGGGAGGGAGGGGCAAAGAACGGGCGCCCTCCTGCTTGTACCAGGGGGTTTAAGTAGGGTAAGTCGCTCCACCCACAATTACAGGCTGCACGCAGCCTTAACTATTTGTGGTAGGAGCTAATCGAGGAACAGAGTAGGCATGCCTATGTACTGCCCTGAACCAACTGGCTGGAGTGTGCCCGGTGCCAGTGACGAGGTAAGGCCTAGATAAGTGGGCAAAGAGAACCGGCCCGGAGTAGGGTGGAATGTATTCTTGGAGCATCATGGAACCCATAAAGCCCAAAGAACGAAAGGCTCTGACAATCTCAACTCGCGGATTGGGAATGTACCTGGGGTAGCAGGACGACCGCTAACGACCCACCTTGCGGATGACGTGTGCCGGTACCTGATGACTGGATGCTGCGGAAGCGGACCCTACGTGAGAGGAGTGCCCGGATACCGTGCTAGGGTTAAACCCCACCCCTGCCACCAGGGTGCGGATATTGGAGACAACTGGGCCGAAGAAGGGGGCCTACCGTTAATCGGGAGCAACGGGTCGTCTAACGCGGGAGACTGGAGTGAGACCAGAAGCTCTTGGAGTGCCTAGACGGAACACCAACTGTTGGCCGTAGGGAAGAACTCTACCTCGGTGGGAGGACCAGCCTGATTGGACTTGGTGGCTGGGATGGACAGTATGAAGTGGACCGTATGCCAGGCGAGATGTCGCCTGAGCAGGGTCGCTCGGTTGACCGTGCCGTTGGTGAACGGTTGCTTTGGTGATGATGCTTGCTGAGTGCCCAAAAGGGAGACAGTCTACGGCTACGGACAATCTGCGGAAAAGCTCGCCTGACACTGGTTGTCTACGCACCTGGACCGCTGCGCTAACCCTGAGGGTGGCTTTGTTGGCCTGATACGAAAAATGGATTTGGCAGAGGGGTCGCTGAGCATCCGATGGTGTTGAATGCTGGCCAAATACAGCTTGATGGTGTTAAATGACAGGAGGCGGTGCGTGTGGCAATGGGCTATAAAGCCATGAAACGTGACCTCGTCCACCTCCCCCCGAGGATGGGTGTTTTTTTTTTTTTTGGAGACTAAGGGGCCGGGAAGTGAAAGACCTGCCCTGGGCATGATCGTAAATGTACAGTTGAGGAACCCTAACAGGGACTGGAGCTCCCACTTGGACAGGACCCTGGAAGAAGCCGCAGATGAACGGCAGCCTGGATCTTAGCCAGCTCAAGCCTGGCGAAAAGCTGGGGCAACTAGCCCAGCCCGAGGGGACGCCCTGAGGTCCCTTGACGATCAGGAATCAGGGTGCAGACTGCCCAGGTGAGATTGAGCAAAACCATGACATAGCAATGAACAGGAGAATGCCGCTTAAGTGGGAGCAGAGTACAATACCTGATGTAACAACAATTGTCGAGATAATGGATGACCATGTCCAAACCCCCGTGATGAACCCGGATCCAATGCAATCAGAGATTCAAACATGCGGAACCCGAACCGGGTAAACAGAAACCACTGGATACTGCTGGAAAACCCCGAGCGTTTCAGGCAAATATATCGGGTCCTGAGTGATTCAGGCAAATGTGTACCACCAGTGGGAAAAGACTTGAGCGATTCAGGCAACTGCGCAAAACCTGTGGGACAAAAGACCTGAGCGATTCAGGCAAATGCGAACAACCTGTGGGAAAAAGAGCTGAGTGATTCAGGCAAATGCGAACACCTGCGGGAAAAAGACCTGAGCGAATCAGGCAAATGCGAACAACCTGTGGAAAAAAGACCTGAGCGATACAGGGAATACGTAACCTGAGTGAATCAAGAAAATACACACAACCTGGAAATACCGCCAACCTGAAAGAGACAGGAAAATACAAAACCTGAGTGATTCAGGGAAATACGTAACCTGGGTGAATCAGGAAAAACATACCGCCTGGAAATACCGGCAACCTGAAGACAGGAAAAACAAAACCTGAGCGATTCAGGGAAATACCTGACCTGAGCGATTCAGGGAAATACGTAAACCTGAGTGACTTGGGCACATACATAAACCTGAGCGATCCAGAAAACATGAACCCGGGCGATTCGGGAAACATAAACCCGATTGATTCAGGGAAATGCATGAACCTGAGCGATCCAGGAAACATGTAAAACCTGCGTGACTCCGGGGAATTAGACCTGGGTGAATCGGTAAATACGTGAATTTTGGGCTAATCTGGGAAATACATGAAACCTGAGAATCAGAAGGAAACAGGAACGAACATGGTATAGAAAGGATCGCAACCTAACCAAATCAACGGACAGCGCTGCCAACTCTCCGGCAATACTGAAGACCTAGGAATGGAGGCTCGTGATGAACGAAGGAAGGCTCTGAGCTGCGGAGAAGCGTCACGCTGCCACTCGGCTGGAACTTACGTGAAACCCGGCACCGTGGAGTGACCGAGCATGGAGGAGCCCTGCGACACAATTGAGGATGGATCGAGCGGTTCAGGCAACATGGAATCCTAAGCAAAGCAGGCAATTACATACACCTTCATAAGGAGTACAGACACCTGGGTGGGTTGCGCAGTACCTTGAACCTGGTTGGACCTGGCCACTACCTACCCACTGGGAGACCAGGGAAAAAACAGAAGCCTGGGCGAATCAGGCCAACCTGACCTGAGTGAATCAGGGGAGTACATAACCAGACTGTTCAGGAAAATATGCAACCTGGGAAACAACCGACCTGGAAGAGGTAGGAAAAACAAAACTCGAATCAGGGAGAACATGGCACCTGAGTGATTCAGGGAATACATGACACCTGAGCGAATCAGGGAACACACAAGACCTGAGCGATTCAGGGAACACACAAGATCTGAGCGATTCAGGGAACACACAAGATCTGAGCGATTCATGGAACACACAAGACCTGAGCGATTCAGGGAACACACAAGACCTGAGCGATTCAGGGAACACACAAGACCTGAGCGATTCAGGGAACACACAAGACCTGAGCGATTCAGGGAACACACAAGACCTGAGCGATTCAGGGAACACACAAGACCTGAGCGATTCAGGGAACCTTACCCCTAAGTGACTAAGGGGAGGCATAACACCAGAGCAATTCAGGGGACCTGACCCCTGAGTCACTTAGGGAAGACATGACACATGCAATTTTTGGGAACATGACACCTGTGAATTGAAGAAAACATAACCCTGAGCGATTCAGGGAAGACATGACACATGCAATTCTTGGGTAAATGACACCTGCAATTTGGAGAAAACATAACCCTGAGCGATTCAGGGAACCTTACCCCTAAGTGACTAAGGGGAGGCATAACACCAGAGCAATTCAGGGGACCTGACCCCTGAGTCACTTAGGGAAGACATGACACATGCAATTTTTGGGAACATAACACCTGTGAATTGAAGAAAACATAACCCTGAGCGATTCAGGGAAGACATGACACATGCAATTCTTGGGTAAATGACACCTGCAATTTGGAGAAAACATAACCCTGAGCGATTCAGGGAAGACATGACACATGCGATTTTGGGAACATGACACCTGTGATTTGGAGAAAAACACGACGCTTTAGCGAATCAGGGAAGACAAAACCTGAATGATTCAGGGAAGACATGACACATGCGATTCCGGGAACATGACACATGCGATTTGAGGAAAAACATGACACCTGAGTGATTCAGGGAAACAAAACCTGAGGGATTCCGGGAACATGACACCTGTGACTCGGGGAAAAACATGACACCTGAAGACATAACACTTGAGTGGTTTAGGGGAGACATAACACATGAGCGATCAGGGGAGACATTACACCTGAGCGATCCGAGGAGCCATACTACCTGAGCGATTCAGGGAAGACATTACACCTGAGCGATCCGAGGAGCCATACTACCTGAGCGATTCAGGGAAGACATTACACCTGAGCGATTCAGGGAAGACATTACACCTGAGCGATTCAGGGAAGACATTACACCTGAGCGATTCAGGGAAGACATTACACCTGAGCAATTCAGGGAAGACATTACACCTGAGCGATTCAGGGAAGACATTACACCTGAGCGACTTTAGGGAAGACACTACCCTAAGGAACATGACACCCGGTGGTTACAGGGACGATATAACATCAGAGCGGATCGGGGAACAAGTGAGACCTGAGCGGTATCAGGAATGACATAACACCTGAGCGATTCAGGGAAGACGGGACCCCTGGGCAATTTTAGGGCAGCCGTAACCCTGAGAGGTTCAGGGAACACCTGGCCCCTGAATTCAAGGAATACCACAGCCCCCAGCCACCCAGGGGGTGAAAATTTATAAACGTAATGGCGTGATTGGCATAGGAGCCCAGGGTGACCGGTTCCTGCACCTGGCAATAAATCTCAATTTTCCTTTTTTCCAGCAGTCTGGGGCTTAAGGGCAGCAGGCCAAACAGCCAGGCAGCCAGCGACTCGCCCGCACGGAGAAGCGGCGCTCACTGCAGACAGGGCGGCTGTGCTGCTAGTCCTGCCGCCCGGGACCCCCGAACCGGGTAACATAATCAGGAAGAAGGCATGACTGCCACAGTGCCAACCTTCCCTGGCAGCCACAATAACCCAAGAACTGGTCAACAGATGACTTAACCACAGTGCCGCATCTAAACTTCCTAACCTTGGTTGGCTTGCAGGCATCTGCAAGGTCTTGCAGTATAGAGCCTACAACAAACAGCCCCATCATCACACATGCGGCGCCGTCCCCGCCTGCCCCCCTTTTTTCGGGCCGCGCCGCGCCAACTTGTGGCGCATGCGCCGGAGGTGCCCAGTACCAGGAGGGGGGAGGCGACTGGGCGATGCATGCTCCGGCAGCCGGCGTGAGGCAGGGGGCCTGACGTGGAGCTACCGGCCGGGCTGTGAATCGGTGGAACACGAGGTGCCGGTGGCAGGCGCGTCCGCCTGGGCCGCAGAGCGGTGATACTCTGCTAGGCTGCAGGGAGAGAAGCAGGGGTGCGTCCGCACTGCCAACAGGGCTCGGCTACCCAGCCGGGAGGACCAACTTACCACGAGGACGCGTCATCTACGTTCCATTACAAATAAAATATTGACATTTGCCATCTCCACATCATTGCATTCAGTTTTTATTCACAATTTGTTTAGTGTCCCAACTTTTTTTGTGTTAATTCATAGTTTTGATGCCTTCAGTGTGAATCTACAATTTTCATAGTCATGAAAATAAAGAAAACTCTTTGAATGAGAAGGTGTGTCCAAACTTTTGGTCTGTACTGTATATATACAGACGTGGACAAAATTGTTGGTACCCTTTGGTCAATGAAAGAAAAAGTCACAATGGTCACAGAAATAACTTTAATCTGACAAAAGTAATAATAAATTAAAATTCTATAAATGTTAACCAATGAAAGTCAGACATTGTTTTTCAACCATGCTTCAACAGAATTATGTAAAAAAATAAACTCATGAAACAGGCATGGACAAAAATGATGGTACCCCTAGAAAACACAGAACATAATGTGACCAAAGGGACATGTTAATTCAAGGTGTGTCCACTAATTAGCATCACAGGTGTCTACAACCTTGTAATCAGCCATTGGGCCTATATATATGGCTCCAGGTAATCACTGTGTTGTTTGGTGATATGGTGTGTACCACACTCGACATGGACCAGAGGAAGCAAAGGAAAGAGCTGTCTCAAGAGATCAGAAAGAAAATTATAGACAAGCATGTTAAAGGTAAAGGCTATAAGACCATCTCCAAGCAACTAGATGTTCCTGTGAGTACAGTTGCACATATTATTCATAAGTTTAAGATCCATGGGACTGTAGCCAACCTCCCTGGACGTGGCCGCAGGAGGAAAATTGATGACAAATCTAAGAGACGGATAATCCGAATGGTAACAAAAGAGCCTAGAAAGACTTCTAAAGAGATTCAAGGTGAACTTCATGCTCAAGGAACATCAGTGTCAGATCGCACCATCCGTCGTTGTTTGAGCCAAAGTGGACTACATGGGAGACGACCAAGGAGGACACCATTGTTGAAAACGAATCATAAAAAAGCAAGACTGGAATATGCCAAACTACATGTTGACAAGCCACAAAGCTTCTGGGAGAATGTCCTGTGGACAGATGAGACAAAAATCGAAGTTTTTGCCAAGGCACATCAGCTGTATGTTCACAGACGAAAAAATGAAGCATATCAAGAAAAGAACACTGTCCCTACTGTGAAACATGGAGGAGGCTCTGTTATGTTCTGGGGCTGCTTTGCTGCGTCTGGCACAGGGTGTCTTGAATCTGTGCAGGGTACAATGAAATCTCAAGACTATCAAGGAATTCTAGAGAGAAATGTACTAGCCAGTGTCAGAAAGCTTGGTCTCAGTCGCAGGTCATGGGTCTTGCAACAGGACAATGACCCAAAACACACCGCTAAAAACACCCAAGAATGGCTAAGAGGAAAAAATTGGACTATTCTAAAGTGGCCTTCTATGAGCCCTGACCTCAATCCTATTGAGCATCTTTGGAAGGAGCTGAAACATGCAGTCTGGAAAAGGCACCCTTCAAACCGGACACAACTGGAGCAGTTTGCTCATGAGGAGTGGGCCAAAATACCTGCTGAGAGGTGCAGATGTCTCATTGACAGTTACAGGAAGCGTTTGATTGCAGTGATTGCCTCAAAAGGTTGCGCAACAAAATATTAAGTTAGGGGTACCATCATTTTTGTCCATGCCTGTTTCATGAGTTTATTTTTTTACATAATTCTGTTGAAGCATGGTTGAAAAACAATGTCTGACTTTCATTGGTTAACATTTATAGAATTTTAATTTATTATTACTTTTGTCAGATTAAAGTTATTTCTGTGACCATTGTGACTTTTTCTTTCATTGACCAAAGGGTACCAACAATTTTGTCCACGTCTGTATATATATATATATATATATATGCTGCTTAATTAAATTGAAACGCCCCCCCAAAAAATTTGAAATTGCAACCATGTGGGAACTGAAAATACATAAACAGACGCTCAATTTCACATTAATACACCCAGGTACATAGCTGTTACACCTTGGGTATTGCTGCATTAATCATGTATTTTTTTACTGCTTAAATAAATTGAACCCCACAAAAAAAGGATTTCTGTGAAAATGAGGAGTGGGGGGATGAAAGTATTTGGTTGCAGGTAGATGCTTTTGAGGTCTGCAGTGCAGCACCTGCACGTCTGATAGCAGGCACAGCCAGCCACAGCTCCTGTCTTCTCTGTCTCTATCTATCAGCTGCCTATTTTTCTTGTCTGCCCTATTTGTCCCTCTTCTACACAACACACATAAGATCATTTTCCTGACAGACACTGTAACACCAACCCCCCCCCCCCCCCTCATTCACAGCCCAGCACAGAATGACATTCTGCTTGTTCTGCTAGCGCGCCTTCCTGCCTGCCTCAGCAGTGATTGCCTCTTCCAGGCTGTCTGTCAGCCTGAGAGCCAATCAGTCCAAGACCCCCCCCCCCCCGCCACTTCCTCTCAGAGCCATGTGAGAACCCTTCTTCTTCCTCCCTAGTGCTTTATCCTATCAACATGTTCACTAAAATGGCGCTATGTGTCATTTTAGTGAATTGGTCTGAAACAAACCTGAAAATTCGGTTTCATCTGCCATCTGAAAAATAGCAAAGTTAAGACCGATCCCGTTTTGGTCTGTACAGGTTCGCTCATCCTTACTTCAGACTCGAACCTGAGTCTCTTATGATCCCAAACTGAACCTGAATTCATGACTATAGACATTTCAGTTCCAGTCCGTGGCAGTCCAGGTTTCATGTTCAGGACACCACTGCAAACAAAGGCAACGGTGGCTGACTGTCATTGGGGGGACATGTAATCAGTGTCATGACACCAAATCTCCTTCTGCTAACTGCCAGGAAATGATCCCAGCAGAGACAGTGTTGTGTAATGAATGTACTACATATATCTGGACAGTGGACAGCAAAACTGTGGAAGCTACGTACTCGTGCTTGTTGGTGAATTAAATGATCCTCTCTAGTGGTGGTCTGTTTGGGCTGACCGGAGCCTGTTTGTTGTGTGTGCATGCCCTCACACCACTGCTCCAAACACCTCCTAACAGCTGGGTCAGAACGGTTTAGATGGTTGACAGTTCATCAAAACTACCACCCCGCTTCACACATTTCAATGATGTGCCCTGTCTCAACTGGGCAACGTCTTATACTGCATTATAGAGTCATGTTTAGTACTTAATGATTTCTTGCCAATAGGTACAGTACCCCAAAATAGCCTCTGAGAGCCTTTTTTTATAGGGCAGAAGGGGAAGCACATTTTACACTTTCTGGTGGCAAAACTAGGTGTCTAATCAGACCACACCTGTAATCCTTTATATAAAAAGTCTATCAATTCAGAACTTTTTCCACCTTTAATGTGACCTATAAACTGTACCACTCAATTAAAAAACAAACTTTTCGAAATCTTTTAGGTAGAGGGAAGAAAAAATATAAAAATAAAATAATATGGTTGCATAAGTGTGCACACCCTTAAACTAATACTTTGTTGAAGCACCTTTTGATTTTATTACAGTACTCAGTATTTTTGGGTATGAGTCTATTAGCATGGCACATTTTGACTCGGCAAGATTTGCCCACTCTTCTTTGCAAAAACACTCCAAATCTGTCAGATTGCGAGGGCATCACCTGTGCATAGCCCTCTTCAGATCACCCCACAGATTTTCTCTACTTGATGATGACCGTCTTCACTGTGTTCCATGGTATATCTAATGCCTTGGAAATTCTTTTGTACCCTTCTCCTGACTGATACCTTTTAACAATGAGATCCCTCTGATGCTTTGGAAGCTCTCTGTGGACCATGGCTTTTGCTGTGGGATGCGACTAAGAACATTACAGGAAAGACCAACTAGAGCAGCTGAACTTTATTTGGGGTTAATCAGAGGCACTTTAAATTATGGCAGGTGTATGCCGACTCCTATTTAACATGATTTTGAATGTGATTGCTTAATTCTGAACACAGCTACATCCCCAGTTATAAGAGGGTGTGCACACTTAACCCCTTAAGGACCAGGCTAATTTTCACCTTAAGGACCAGGCCATTTTTTGCAAATCTGACCAGTGTCACTTTAAGTGCTGATAACTTTAAAACGCTTTTACTTATACAGGCCATTCTGAGATTGTTTTTTCGTCACATATTGTACTTCATGACACTGGTAAAATAAAGTCAAAAAAATTAATTTTTTTGCATAATAAAATACCTAATTTACCAATAATTGTGAAAAATTTGCAAATTTCAAAGTTTCAGTTTCTCTACTTCTGTAATACATAGTAATACCCCCAAAAATTGTGATGACTTAACATTCCCCATATGTCTACTTCATGTTTGAATTATTTTGGGAATGATATTTTATTTTTTGGGAATGTTACAAGGCTTAGAAGTTTAGAAGCAAATCTTGAAATTTTTCAGAAATTTACAAAAACCCAATTTTTAGGGACCACTACAGCTCTGAAGTCACTGTAGTGACTACAGGCTTACATAATAGAAACCGCCCAAAAATGACCCCATTCTATAAACTACACCCCTCAAGGTATTCAAAACTCCGTTAACCCTTTAGGTGTTGCACAAGAGTTATTGGCAAATGGGGATAAAATTTGAGAATTTCATTTTTTTGCCTAATTTTCCATTTTAGCCCATTTTTTCCACTAGCAAAGCAAGGGTTAACAGCCAAACAAGACTGTATCTTTATTGCCCTGACTCTGCTGTTTACAGAAACACCCCATATATGGCCATAAACTACTGTACGGCCACACAGCGGGGCGTAGAGTGAAAGGTACGCCGTATGGTTTTTGGAAGCCAGATTTTGCTGGACAGTTTTTTTGACACCATGTCCCATTTGAAGCCCCCTGATGCACCCCTAGAGTAGAAACTCCATAAAAGTGACCCCCATCTAAGAAACTACACCCCTCAAGGTATTCAAAACTGATTTTACAAACTTCGTTAACCCTTTAGGTGTTGCAAAAGAGTTATTGGCAAATGGGGATGAAATTTGAGAATTTCATTTTTTGGCCTAATTTTCCATTTTAACCCATTTTTTCCACTAACAAAGCAAGGGTTAACAGCCAAACAAGACTGTATCTTTATTGCCCTGACTCTGCCGTTTACAGAAACACCCCATATGTGGTTGTAAACTACTGTACGGCCACACAGCGGGACGTAGAGTGAAAGGTGCGCCGTATGGTTTTTGGAAGCCAGATTTTGCTGGACAGTTTTTTTGACACCATGTCCCATTTGAAGCCCCCTGATGCACCCCTAGAGTAGAAACTCCATAAAAGTGACCCCATCTAAGAAACTACACCCCTCAAGGTATTCAAAACTGATTTTACAAACTTTGTTAACCCTTTAGGTGTTGCACAAGATTTAATGGAAAATAGAGATACAATTTCAAAATTTCACTTTTTTGGCAGATTTTCCATTTTAATATTTTTTTTCCAGTTACAAAGCAAGGGTTAACAGCCAAACAAAACTCATTATTTATGGCCCTGATTCTTTAGTTTACAGAAACACCCCATATGTGGTTGTAAACCGCTGTACGGGCACACGGCAGGGCGCAGAAGGAAAGGAATGCCATACGGTTTTTGGAAGGCAGATTTTGCTAGACTGGTTTTTTGACACCATGTCCCATTTGAAGCCCCCCTGATGCACCCCTAGAGTAGAAACTCCAAAAAAGTGACCCCATTTTAGAAAGTACGGAATAGGGTGGCAGTATTGTTGGTACTAGTTCAGGGTACATCAGGGGCGTACATAGAAATCACTGGGCCCCATAGCAAAAATCTGAATTGGGCCCCTTAACCCCGCCCACTACCCACCATGGCCCCTCCCACTTCCTGACCTGGCTCCTCCCATGCCACACCCCCATTAAATAAATTTATACATGACCTACAGAAACTGTTAGGGATAAACATTTTTATTTTTTTATATTTTCATACAATGGGCATGTCACTTGCCAGGCTTTAGCAGAGTGGACACAGGGCGCAATATGTATGCCACACAACTGAGTGAGTGCAGGGCAGGAGCGCATACACCTCACTCCTCCTGCCTCTGTCCACTGTGCTAAAGCCGGACGTAAGCCATCCCCCACATCTTAACCCCTTTGCTACCTGCGCCATTTTGTCATCACTTCTCTTACCCCAAACCCCTTTAACTCCTTGCTGCTGAGTGTGCACATATGCGCATGTGTTTGTGTGTGTGTGTGTGGGGGGGTGGTTTGGCTGGTTGGTGAAATATAATTTGGTGGCTATGTGCACACTCAGCATTAGCAGCAAGGAGTTAGAGGGGTTAATATCCAACCCCTAATGCCCTCCAAAATGCCCGGGGGGGGGGGGGCGGGGGTTGTTAGGAAGGAGTAGGTGTAGGAGGAAAGCACACTGTCCTCTATGAGCCCCCCAACCCCTAATGCCCCCCCCCCAAAATTCTCAGGACAGTGTGCTTTCTTCCTACTCCCCCCCCCCCCCTACCCCGGGCATGCCCCTTTTAACAAATACTGTAGTAGATCACTAGCAGTCCTATGTAACACAGTGATAACTCTCTGAGTACAGATAATGTTGTAGATGGGTGTGAGGCCCCAGAATTCAGAACACACACAGTGTTACCTGAACTCTGGGGCCGGGCTGAGGCAGTGTGGGTCAAATTCTATATACCCCTTACCCTACCGAGAAACAGATATGTGCATGGATGATAATATTACAGGAGAATGCCGCCCCATACCTGTTACATCCAGTGACGTCTCCTGTGATGTAGACTTTTCTCAACGTCTTCATCCAGAGATAAGACCGCCTTGACACCTTCTTTCAGCCGCTTCTCGTCTCTGCAGAGTTTCCCAGAAAAAAAATTTAGGTTCCTCACTTTACTATAAACCTCTCCTTCCTGGTGTCTCAACAACTCATCCTGCTGCCCCCCAATATTGTGCTAGAGCCAGACAGATAGTCCCCCATTCCCCATAATGTTATTCCCCCTGTATATTATAATGGCCCCCACTTTGTTATTAATATAATGGCCCCCACTTTGTTATTAATATAATGGCCCCCACTTTATTATTAATATAATGGCCCCCACTTTGTTATTAATATAATGCCCCCCACTTGTTATTAATATAATGGCCTCCACTTTGTTATTAATATAATGGCCCCCTCTTTGTTATTAATATAATGGCCCCCTCTTTGTTATTAATATAATGGCCCCCTCTTTGTTATTAATATAATGGGCCCCTCTTTATTATTAATATAATGGCCCCTCTTTGTTATTAATATAATGGCCCCCTCTTTGTTATTAATATAATGGGCCCCTCTTTATTATTAATATATTGGGCCCCTCTTTGTTATTAATATAATGACCCCCTCTTTGTTATTAATATAATGGGCCCCTCTTTATTATTAATATAATGGGCCCCTCTTTATTATTAATATAATGGGCCCCTCTTATTATTAATATAATGGGCCCCTCTTTATTATTAATATAATGGGCCCCTCTTTGTTATTAATATAATGACCCCCTCTTTGTTATTAATATAATGGGCCCCTCTTTATTATTAATATAATGGGCCCCTCTTTATTATTAATATAATGGGCCCCTCTTTAATAACAAAGAGGGGGCCATTATATTAATAATAAAGAGGGGGCCATTACATTAATAATAAAGAGGGGCCCAGCAGGGGGCCATTACATTAATAATTAAGAGGGGCCCAGGGGGCCATTACATTAATAATAAAGAGGGGCCCAACAGGGGGCCATTACATTAATAATTAAGAGGGGCCCAGGGGGCCATTATATTAATAAAGAGGGGGCCATTATATTAATAACAAAGAGGGGGGCCATTATATTAATAATAATATAATGTCCCCCTCTTTATTATTAATATAATGGTCGACTCGTCTCTCCACTCTTATTAATACTATGATGTCCACTGACTGAGTACAGTCAGTGGTCCCCTTCTCTTGTCCCCAGTGCCTCTGCAATAAGGGTAGAACGTAGGGATTAGGGAACATAAAAAAAAAAAAATTAATACTTACCTCTCTAAGGACAGCTTGTAGCATCCTGGTACAGGATCGCTCACTGTGCCTTCCCGCGCCGCGTCATCGCGTCATCTCGCGAGATCCGACGCAGGAGGTCACAGTGAGCACCTCAACTGAAGCCGCTCCCCCGGCCCCTCCTCACTTCGCCTGCCCAGTGCGCGTCACGCAGGGCCTCTCCTCTCGCCGAGTCGCCGGCCTCCGCTCCGCCCCCCTGTAAATCTTATGTTATTCAGCTGCGGCTGGCCGGCTGCGTTCTAACGTGTGGGCGGGGCCTTCTCTGCGCTCCGGGCCCCCCAGTGCTGCGGGCCCCATAGCAATGGCGTGGTCTGCCTCTATGGGCGGTACGCCACTGGGGTACATATGATTTTTGGTTGCTCTATATTACACTTTTTGTGCGGCAAGGTAACAAGAAATAGCTTTTTTGGCACGTTTTATTTTTGTTATTTACAACATTCATCTGACAGGTTAGATCACGTGGTAATTTTATAGAGCAGGTTGTCACGGACGCAGCGATACCTAATATGCATACAATTTTTTTTATTTATGTAAGTTTTATACAATAACTTCATTTTTAAAACCCAAAAATTGTTTAGTGTCTCCATAGTCTGAGAGCCATAGTTTTTTCAGTTTTTGGGCGATTATCTTGAGTAGGGTCTAATTTTTTGCGGGATGAGATGACAGTTTTATTGGCACTATTTTGGGGTGCATATGACTTTTTGATCGCTTGCTATTACACTTTTTGTGACGTAAGATGGCAAAAAATTGCTTTTTCTACACAGTTTTATTTTTATTTTTTTTACGGTGGTCACCTGAGGGGTTAGGTCATGTGATATTTATATAGAGCCGGTCGATACGGACGCGGCAATACCTAATATGTATACTTTATTTTTATTTATGTAAGTTTTACACAATGATTTTATTTTTTAAACAAAAAAAATGATGTTTTAGTGTTTCCATAGTCTAAGAGCCATAGTTTTTTCAGTTTTGGGGCGATTATCTTGAGTAGGGTCTCATTTTTTGTGGGATGAGATGACTGTTTGATTGGTACTATTTTGGCGTGCATGCGACTTTTTTGATCACTTTTATTACCTTTTTGGGGAAGTAAGGTGGGCAAAATTTCAATTTTCTCATAGTTTTTATTTTTTTATTTTTATGGCGTTCACTGTCCGGGGAAAGTAACATGACCGTTTTATAGATCAGGTCGTTACAGACGCGGCGATACCTAATATGTGTAGTTTATTTTATTTTTTTAATTTTTATTCAGTGATAAATGTTTTTTTTTTTTATCTTAACTTTTTCACTTATTTTTTTAATTTTTTGACCCAGACCCACTTGGTTCTTGAAGATCCAGTGGGTCTGATGTCTGTAAAATACAGTACAGAACCTATATAGGTTTCTGTACTGTACTTTACTTACACTGAACAGATCTATGCTTTCAGCACAGATCTGTTCAGCACCATGGACAGCAGGACGCCTGAGCAGGCGTCCTGTTGCCATGGGAACCTTCCCCGTCTGCCACAACTTCGCAGACGGGGAAGGGTGAGGACGGGGCTTTGGGGGGCTGTCTGGGGGCTCTCTCCCTCTCCCATCGGGGGGCTGCAAAGGCACAGCAGCCCCCCGATCGGAGAGGGAGGGAGCTCCCTCTTACTGTTAACCTTTTCCATACAGCGGTCCGTACGGACCGCTGTATGGAAAGGGTTAAACGGCTGACATCGCATCAACGATGTCAGCCGTTTATACCAGGGTGCCACCTGGTATACCCACTGTACACCAACGATTACGCAATGGGAGGCCTCCCGCAACGCCCCCACCGCCTGCGACACCCCCCCTGCACCACCCGCCGCCATCAAATCGTGCAGGGGGGGTCTGAATTGACCTGCGGTTTGCTGCAATCGCCGACACGGGGGGGTCACATGACCCCCCTGGCGTTTTAACAGGATGCCGGAATGCCGATTTTAAAGTTAGGTACGTCCTTGGTCCTTAAGGACTCGGGAAATAGGGCGTACCGGTACGTCCTATGTCCTTAAGGGGTTAAGGAGCCATATTATTATTTTTTTTTTTTTTCTTCCCTCTACCTAAAAGATTTCAGTTTGTTTTTCAATTGAGTGGTACAGTTTATAGGTCACATTAAAGGTGGAAAAAGTTCTGAAATGATTTATCTCTGTCTTATTTTTTTACATCACAGAAACCCGACATTTTAACAGGGGTGTGTAAACCTGGTGAAGTGGTCTATTACTACTAGTATGTACTCATAACCTCCTTTGCATGTTTCCAGATGGAGGAAATCAATGGAGACATCTCAAAGTGATAAGTGGTGACAATATTGTTCAATGGGGCTCTGGTAGGCTTATTAGGGCGTCTATCTTTCAGGCAGGTGCACTGATGGTTAATGTATTGCTCCGCGTCTCTCTGCATATGCGGCTAAAAGAACCTTTCTCTGATCAAGTTTACAGTTCTTTCCACTCCTAAGTGACCCATTTCTTCATGCAATTCTCTTAACACCAGTGAATGATACAGCTTGGGTAACACTAGTTGAGACCCTGAGGGTGTTTCCCGTCTCAAAATTCCATCCTCGTCGAGGTACAATTTGGACCACTGTTTCATTAGTATAAAGAGATCAAGCTGCTTACCTTGTCGTTCTTGTTTTGATGGGAACCTGTTTTGGTTTTTGTACTTCCACACTGGACCGATCACTGGGTCTTCCTTTTGTGCTTTGCTTATGGTCTCTTTAGGTATTTGAGCTACCTTCTTCTGGGTACCATCTATTGTTGACGTTGTACCCGCGATGGTTATTGGACAAAGCTAAGGCGTTTCTTCTTTCTGTTGCACTTGAAGTGCTTGGGTTATGCAATTGATGACTTTGGAGTCGACTTCTTGTGAACACTGCTGCATGTATTGTTCAGGACTTAGTGGCATACGAGAGAGTACATCTGCATTTCTTTTTCCTGGACGATACTTGATTGTTAAATTGAAGTCAGCGAGTTCTGCAACCCATCGATGGCCTGTTGCATTAAGTTTGGCAGTAGTTAGGACATAGGTTAGTGGATTGTTGTCAGTATACACTACAAAGGATGGACAGTAATATAGGTATCCTCGGAACCTTTCACATATGGCCCATTTCATTGCAAGGAATTCTAGCTTTCCTGAGTGCATGTGATAGTTTTTCTCAGCAGATGTTAGAGTCCTAGACCCATAAGCAATTACTTTCATTTTCCTCCTGCTCTTGGTACAACACAGCTCCTAGTCCTTCTTGAGAGGCATCACAGTGCAGAACAAAGGGTTTACTGTAGTCAGGGTAACCCATAACTGGAGGATGAGTTAAGACGTCAATGAGCTGGTTCAGCATTGTCTGGTGGTGGTCAGTCCAGACTATAGACTGATGAGAAGGTAGTTGCCCTTTTAGTTTTGGTTATGGCTTCTTCCTCTTCTTAGATTGTTGAGCTGTCACTGACGTTATGGTGGGTGTTTTATCTGCTGATAGTAAATCATACAGGGGCTTTGCAATCCTAGAAAGGTTTTGGATGCAAGGACGATAGTAGGAAATTAATCCTAATAACTTTCTGAGTTCTCCAACAGTCTTTGGCTGGTTGTTCCTCAAGGCCAGCAAAGGTGCAATGTCTGCTGGATCCATGGAATGGCCATCTTTGGACACGATTTTACCTAAGAATCTGACTTTGTTTCTGAAAAGTTCACATTTCCTCGCTGTTAACTTTACTCCATGTTTCTGATACCATTGCAGTACCAACCAGACATGTTCCACATGTTCGTTGAATGATCTGCAGTGAACCAGGTTGTCATCTAGGTACGGCAGACACACCTCATCTCTAAGTCCCATTAGACAAGTTTCCATGCTGCGTTGAAATTCAGCTGGCGCAGAACTAAGGCCAAAGGGTATTCTGATCCACTCATACAGACCCCAAGGTGTGATGAAGGCATTCAGTGGTCGACTGGATTCTTCCACAAATACTTTATGGTAGGTTTTTCCTTGATCTAGCACAGAAAACCATGAACTTCCTCCTAGGCTGTCCAGCATGTCTTGGATCCTAGGGATTGGATGGCGGTCAGGGATGGACTTCTGGTTCAATTTCCTGTAATCGTAACACAGTCTTAAACTACCATCCTTCTTTCTCACACACACAATGGGTGAAGAGTATGATGATTTTGACTCCGCGATCCATCTACGGTTCAGAAGATCCTGCAAATATTCTTTCACCTCCTGGTGTAGTGGCCTTGGCACTGACATGTAAGTTCTTCTAACTGGTGTATTGTCTTTAAGGCGCAGTTGTAATTGTAGGGAAGGGATGCATCCAATGTCAGAATCATCTTTAGCAAAGGCGTGGCATTCTTCCCTTAGCATTGTCTTGACTATATGTTGATCTTTCTCGGAAAGGTGTCCTATAGGTACTGGTGGATCCCAGTGTTCTTGATGAGCATAACTTACCAGTGACTGACTTGTGTTTAAATTGTCAATTCGACCTTCTGGTCCTGATCTGGATGACTGTAGACTATGAGTCACCGGGTGAGTGGAACACGCACTGATTCTTTTGGTTTCACCTGAGCTGAGTATGTTGTCTTTATGGGTTCGAGGCACCCAATCCTGGTCTGACTTGTCATGATAATGTCTCGCTGGTGGTGTTCCAAACCGGGATGGATAGTTTGGAAAACTGTCCCTTATTAAGTGACACTAGTTTTCCCCCCGATATACATTCCTTCTGGCACATCCTGAATCTCATCAGGTATAAACAAGACCGTCTGCTCTTGCAAGGCTGGTTTGGCGTGAGCCCTACATCTGACACATGTCACAGTGTTTGCCAGAATCCTTTGGTTCTTTGTACCGTCTTTAGTACGGTACCACCAGTTTCTCTCAGGCTGGCTCACCAGGACTTCTGTAGTTGACTCACCAGGACTTCTGCTTTGGGGGTCGGCAACTCCAAGGCGGCTCCTAGTAGGTCCACGAACCCTGTAATGGTTCTCCTTCCTTTGGCAGCTGTCTTCTTGTAGATTTCATCTATGACATTATATCCAATGATTGGCATCTCTGCGACTTTCTCATCTGATGGCGTACTCTGTTGCCTGAGGTCCTTGGAATTCACAGTCTTGTTGGGTCCTTGAATCTTGAAGGAGTGTCTTCATCTCTATCATCTCTTTTTGCATCTGCAGAATCAGCTTTTCCAGGTCAGAGTTGCTCTTCGATAGCTGTTGAATCGTTGGGCTATTTGACTGTGGTGGAGACCAAGGTGTGGTGTTGGCAGTTGTTGTCAGGACTCTTGGTTCCTGAGGACACTGTAAGGTGTTAGACTGACCTTCTTTGCCTTTGGTTGAACTGCTATGTTGAGCTTTCTTTTGCTTCTGTTCCCTTTCAATCTCCATATTAGCGGCTTCATTTGTTTTCTCTATGAGCACCTCATCTGGAATAGAAGGGTCATCTAAATACTGCTTTAATTGGAATTTGATGTGGTCATTTCTTAGTCCAGTACCTACTGATCTTAAAAAATTTCTTCTGGATCAGCTCAGTCCCAAAATGTTCTTTCGAGCCTTCACCTTGGGAGACGAATAGCAGCAGATCTTTCAATTCAATAGCTCTGAACAGGAAATTCTGTGTAGTCTCGTCGCTTTTCTGGGAAATATTAAGGAGTTGCTGGTACAGTTCTGAGGCATTCTCCTTCTTGTAGTGACTTTTCAAGATTCGTCTAAGTTGCACTAGAGTCAGTCCATTTTTCATCTCCAGCATACCTCTAAGGCTTAGGCCAGGGCTAATAGCTTTGGCCACTGCTTCAATAATCTCAGTCTCGAGATATCCTTTCTGTAGTCCCAGGTCGATTTGGTGCATTAAGTTGGTGTAGGACAGCTTATTCTTCTGCTCTTTTTCTCCAATCTGGCCTGTGATCTTAAAGTCTTTTCTGATTGTCACCTCTGGCAAGCTACCATGGTGTAGTCTCTGAGTATTCGGGACTGGCACTGGTTTTGGCTGACTGTTACTTGAGTCTTTATTTCTGGTACTCAGCTCTCTAATCTAATCCTCCATTATTCTGGACGTTTCCTGGAACCTCTCCTGCATAGTGTGATACTGTCGCTTTAAGTCGGCCACTTGTTCTGATTGAAGGTCTTTCTCACTGAAGCTTGGGACTTCCGCATTGTCCCTCTTCTTCTCTAGTTCGCTAATGAATCCCGTTGTGGCTTGCAGAAATTGTGTCACCGCCTCCTCACTTTCAGCTTTGACCAGTTCATCTATTACCTCATTAATGATCTGCATAAAATGGCGCCAGGTTTTTCCTTTCGCCATGCTGGCTTCAGGGGCTTTGGTGAATTGGCAAATCTTGATTAGATCACACACTGGCAAGTGGATTAGGTGACCACTGATTTTATCCTACAGGCTTTCTAGATCCATTTGTGTTCGCTGGCGATGCGGAAAGGGTTAATTTCTCCTCTATGCTTTGTGTAACCGTTTTTTTTCCCACTTCCGGGACTGCGTCTTCTTCACCCGCTCCCCGTACGGGCCACCAATTTTGTTGCACATATGCTGAAAGTATGGTCAATAATTCCAATGTGTGAAGGGAGCGGGCTGGGTTAAGACAGAAGTGATTTTATTGAACATGTTCTGGAATGAACAAACACATCACCTTCAGTATGGGGATACAGGAAATGTAGCAGTAAATCCTGTCCTCCCATATTAATACACATCTCTATATTCAATAATACATTCTCAATAACCAGGTATAACTTTCCTATAAGTGATATTAAACCATTAACATGAGAGTTGCTCTCGGATTATTTAATCTGCATCACAGTAAACCAATAGTGCAGTATAATATCATAGAGTGACATCAGCTTCTATAGTAATCATAGTCACTACATATTAGTACCATGTGAAACCTCATTGTACTTCACTAGCACTTGTGCATATTTTATATATTCACACTGCATCACAGCAGCCTTAGCTGATTATAGGAATGTGTTTTACATCATTTTAGCCTATTTATGGCTATGAATCTGTGTTCCCTTACCTGGAATGAACAAACACATCACCTTCAGTATGGGGATACAGGAAATGTAGCAGTAAATCCTGTCCTCCCATAAACCAAGATCTGCGTTATTCAGTTCCCCTTTGCTGTTTGTAGCTCTGCTATTCAAGCTTTCTCTCTGCTACCATCTACTGGTGGTTAATAGCAATGTTATGAATTTAATATAATACAGTCATACTTGTGGATTGTAGAAGCTAGAAATTATATAGATATTAGTTTATTCTTATGGGGTGCCAATTTTTGACATCTCTTACATAAACCTCCTGAAATCGGACCCTAAATAAAAGTGACGTAAACTTTGTCATCTGTGTCTGTGCCTCCGTGAATGTCCAGAACCGTACGCTACCCCCCTTGCAGACTTACAATTGGTGGAGGATGCGTGCGTGAAGGTTTCTAATGGCAACGGCACAAAGGAAAAAAAATTCCCTCTCTTCGTTTGTTTTCTGCAAGAACTTGTTGCTCCAGTGGATGTCGTGGGTAAAGCCCGCCATCGGCCTGCAGGAGTCAAGCGCTAATATGGAAGCGGCCATAACCCAGTTTGTTAAAGCGCAGGCTGAGGCGAACCTACGCCAACAGGAGACGAACGGCCTTTTGTCAGAACAAATGGCCGCCCTTACAAAAGCCCTGCCGGTTGTTTCCCAGACCGCTCCAACATTTTCCCAGAATCCCAGGAAAATTGTGCAACAGTCGCTACAGAAGTTAACCCCGAGCGGAAATCCTGGCACGGCTAGGAGTAACTCCTGCTGTCCGGGCCCTGCGCGTGCATACCTGGCGCTTTGATGTAACCAAATCTACTCGGTCCCAAATGTTGGACCTGTTTCACCTCACGAAAAAGTAGCTGGAACCTGAGACGAGCACAGCAGCCCAAATAACTGAACAGGTCCTAATGGATCGATTTACGACTGCATTACCTAGGACATTACAGCGCTGGGTGGGGCGGGGAGACCCCAAAGACCTGGATGAGCTGGTGAACTTGGTCTATCGTTATCTCACCACAAAAGACTATCTTCGCGATAATGCCTTCCCCTGTGCTCCTTCCAGGAGTAACCATCCCAAATCTACAGCGGCTAGGGGAAGCAGGAAAAATGGCACTGGAGAGTCCCCAGCAATTTTCCCCAAGCGTGCCCCGATTTGCTTCTCCGAAACCAGGACCCCCCCCCGATGTTGGAGGTGCCGGGAAGTGGGGCATGTGGTCGCTAATTGTCCCCTCACTTCCGAACCAATGGAGTGCAAGGCCGACCGGCGGATGTCCTTGTTTGCTTAACCGGTCTATGTGGCTTCCCCGGAGGTGAAACTTGAACCCCAGTTCTGCAGCATACTGGTGACTAGTCAACCTGCAACTGCACTACTAGACTCAGGAAGTCTTGTAACATGCATGTCTCTTATGTAACCAGAGACAAAGTCCAGGGAGAATCCCTGAGTGTGCTGTGTATCCACTGGGATGTTAAAGCATATCCCGTGGCCATGGTGACTTTTGAAACTACCTATGGCTGTATTGACCATAATGTAGATGTGGTGGAAAACCTCATGCATAATGCCATCTTCGGCCGTAACTTTCCCTACTTCTGGCAGTTGTGGGGCCAACCCCTTAGAGCTGCAGAGCAGTCGTTTGTAGAAGAATTGTCCGAGGTTGAGACAGAATTGTTGCCAAAAGAGCCTGAGGAGAATAGTTTTCCTTTACAGGTACTGGTGCAGTACGCCAATCCTTCAGGGTGAGCGAATGTGAGGTCACGGGGGTCAGTTAACGGACCGAGGGTTGCTCTTAGTACTCACAGTTTGTAGGATACCCTGGGCAGGCGTACAGCAGTGATGGAGAGGCTGGCTTGTAGATCATCTGGGACACTCTCTGGATATAGGGACCAGGCCGGGTGATAGGTGAGGTGCCCTGGGTGTTGAAGGTTTAGCGTGGCAAGATCCCTTACAGTTCGTGACGCCAGTGCCAGTAACAGTGGCACACCGATTGTTAGGAGGAATAATGGAGGTACACACGATTGTAGTGAACTAGAATTCCTCTTTACTGAACAGTTCAGCTATGTACAGCTTCAAACAGTTCCATATGAAAGATATTTGTAACAGGTAGGCTTCACATAAATGGCAGGTAGAATCCTAGCAAGGTAACTCAGAGGGAATGAAACTCACAGATTAGGCTGTACTCTCTGCAGAATCCTGTCTGGCTTTCTCCAAGGCCCATATGCCCAAGGCCCAACAGCTGGCTTTATCCTTGGGTAAGGAAACCTTCCTCTGGTATGAATCCTCTTGCTGTCAATAAACTTCTGCCCTTCAGCTTTCTACTTGGCTGGATAAAATTAGCACTGCTCTGTACTTCGCAAGATGCAGGATAACTTCAGGAGGAAAACTTCTTCTCCTGGATGCAGGCTAGGAACCTGGGCTATCTAGCTGCATGTTAGAAGCTGATCTTCAGCTACTACCTAGCTAAAGTCAATACTGGCTTCTAACCACACACTACCTCTCCTGGACTGGACCTATCTATATATACTAGGGGGTTCCCTAGCTCCCTCTACAGCTTAGGAGGAGGAACTACACCCATAACAGACCTGGTACATAGGAGATAACATGACAATATACATTATAATGCAATACAAAATACCATGACCATGTTCCACAGGAGGTGGAGAACAACATGACCCAATTGACCCTTGAGTAGTGCCCACCTTTACGTAGTGGGACACTACACTGGCAGGAGATGAGGAAGCCTCCTCCACTGAGCCAGTATTGTCTGACTTAAGAGTATCTAGTGAAAGTTTTGGCACTGCGCAATTAAGGGATCCCACCCTTGTACATGCCCGAGAAGGTGTTAAGGTCATCAATGGCGTACCCCAGGAACCAGAGGCTGATCGACAATTTCCCCATTTTGCCGTGAATAATAATCTTTTTTACCGAGTTACCCAGACTAACAGAGAGGTTGTTGAACAGCTCTTGGTGCCTCAGTCCTACCGATGCATAGTCTTAGACCTAGCTCACAGTCATGCTATAGCGGGGCATTTGGGGACAGAAAAAAATGAGGAGAGAATTCTCCAGCGTTTTTATTTGGCCTGGGCTCTATCGAGAAGTAAACGATTATTGTGACTCCTGTCCCATGTGCCAATTGAGTGCTCCCATGTCTCATTTCAGGAGTCCCCTGGTACCGCTACCGATTATCAAATTTCCATTTGAGAGAGTCCCTATGGATTTCGTAGGGCCGGTAATAAAATCCGCTAGGGGGCATCAATATATTTAGTCGTGGTTGACTATGCCACTCATTATCTGGAAGCTGTCTCCCTAAGAAACACTGCCTCAAAAACCATTGCCAGAGAGTTATTTTTTATGTTCTCTAGGACTGGAGTCCCCAAGGAGATCCTTACCGATCAGGGAACTCCCTTTATGTCTGGGGTTATGAAGGATATGTGCAAGCTATTCAAAATTACGCAATTACGCACTTCGGTGTATCACCCACTGTAACGCACCTAGTTGATCAGTTAGGATCTCAACTGCGGAAGCAATGGACATCCACTATTATCCCACCACCCTTGTGTTTGCCTGTGGGATTCGCGATTACTCAGTATGCACCCCAGGCGTCACTCTCAGTCTTAGGCGGAGAGTTTGGGGTAACAAAATCATTTACCGCTATCCATCTAATTAGTTTTACTGATGGTAAGGAGGGACTCTCAGAGTTACAGGAGTCACGAGTTAGTATAAGCTTGTGCACAGTTTAGTATATAGTATGCCATAGGTTCAAGGTTAGTATATAGCATGTCCTCAGTTTAGTATATAGTATGCCATAGGTTCAAAGTTAATATAGCATGTCCATAGTTTAGTATACACTATGCAGTAGGTTCAGAGTTAGTATAGCATGTCCACAGTTTGATATATACTATGCAGTAGGTTCAGAGTTAGTATAGCATGTCCACAGTTTGATATACACTATGCAGTAGGTTCAGAGTTTGTATAGCATGTCCACAGTTTGGTATATACTATGCAGTAGGTTCAGAGTTTGTATAGCATGTCCACAGTTTGGTATATACTATGCAGTAGGTTCAGAGTTTGTATAGCATGTCCACAGTTTGGTATATACTATGCAGTAGGTTCAGAGTTAGTATAGCATGTCCACAGTTTGGTATACACTATGCAGTAGGTTCAGAGTTAGTATAGCATGTCCACAGTTTAGTATACACTATGCAGTAGGTTCACTCTGAGTTCCAGGACATTAATCAGAGCAGGTAACAGGCATATACTTGCGGTTAGTTGGTCCTGGCTAGAAAGCCAGTGGCAAGAAGGTAGACAGTCCTTCACAATGTAGTTAGGCATCCAGGTTTGGATATGTGGACAGAGTCTTCAGATACCATGGAGCTAGCAGGTTGCGCACTCCATTAGTGGAACACCCTGCTTAGCACCTGTCTTCAATTTAAGGGCTGAATGGTAAGTGGGCGGAGTCACAGAAGGCCCGGCGGCCACTGCGTTCCACGCTGGAGCGCAAGCCAGCGTAACAACACAGGCGGTCGCTGCGTTCCACGCTGGAACGCAAGCCAGCGTATCATCGCAGACGGCCGGTGCGTTCCACGCTCGAGCGCAAGCCAGCGTATCGTCACAGGGAGCCGCTGCGGTCCAGGCTGTATTGTTACAGTACCCCCCCCCCTTTAAGGGACCCCTCCGGGGTACCCCGCTAGGAGAGGGTCGGTTGGGAAATCTTCTATGGAACAATCTTTGGAGTCTGGGAGCATGAACGTTTTGCACATCTTCCCAAGAGTCATCCTGGGGACCATACCCCTTCCATCTAACGAGATACTGGATCTTCCCCCGTCTTCTTCTGGAATCAATGAGCTGCTCAACTTCAAACTCTTCTTCTCCTTGGACCTCTATTGGAGGCAAGGGTCGAGGGTCATTTGATGGGAACGGTCTAGGTCTAAACGGCTTCAGTAGTGACACGTGAAATGTGGGATGTACCTGTAATCGAGGAGGAAGGGTGAGTCTCACCGCGTTGGGGTTAATAATCCATTCTATCGGAAAAGGACCCAGGAATTGTCTTCCCAATTTCTTGGAAGGTACCCCCAACCGAAGGTTTTTTGTTGATAACCAAACCGAGTCCCCGACCTGGTAGGGAGGACTTTCTCTCCTATGACGGTCGTAGTAACGCTTCTGTCTTTCTTTTGCCCGTTGAAGGTTGTCTTTTAGCGTCTTAAGGGTAGTTTGCAAAGTGGTCAGATAATCGTCTGTGGCTGGAACGTTTGTGGGAAGGCTGGTTTGAGGAAGAGACCTAGGGTGAAATCCGTAATTAGCAAAGAATGGAGTATGTAATGAGGAGGAATTCGTAGAATTATTATAGGCGAATTCAGCGAGAGGAAGTAGGCCCTCCCAGTCATCCTGGAGAAATGAGCAGTGACATCTGAGAAACTGTTCCAGACACTGATTCACCCTTTCAGTCTGCCCATTAGTTTAGGGGTGATAGGCGGTAGACATTCTGTGGTCGATTTGAAGTCTGGAACAAAGTGCTCTCCAGAATTTGGATAGGAATTGCGAACCCCTGTCTGATATGACCTGGCTAGGAATTCCATGTAACTTAATAATATTAGACAGGAATACCACGGCCGTGTCCTTGGAGGAGGGTAACTTCTTGAGGGGCACGAAGTGTGCCATTTTAGTCAGCAAATCCACTACCACCATGATGGTGTTGTTTCCTCTGGAAAGGGGAGGTTCAACTATGAAATCCATCGAGACCCATTCCCAGGGTCTGTTGGCGATGGGAAGACTCATTAGGAGACCATAAGGTCGGTTCCTGTCAGTTTTACATGAGGCACAGGTCTCGCACGTGGAAACGTATTCCTCAATTTGTTTGGTCATCTTTGGCCACCAGAAGTTCCTGCGTATCAGGGTTGTGGTTTTAGCAATGCCAGGATGTCCCGCGAGGGGTAAATCATGGCAAAGTTTGATCACCTGATTGGTGAGGGAGGGTGGTATATACAGTTGGCTGTCCTTGTAAAGGAGACCCTGTTGATTCTGCGAAAGACCAGGGGGGGTATTAGCATGGTCATCAATTAGAGCATCCTTGAGCTGGGTTTCCAACGTTATGGTGGCAAGGACGAGTTTCTTCGGTGGAATGATCCATGTGGGGGCCGTGTCTGAGGTGCGAATTTCAGCCAGTCGTGACAAGGCGTCGGCCTTCCCATTTTTTGAGCCTGGTCGGTATGTAATTTGGAAGTTAAACCTGTCAAAAAAAAAACTCCACCGTACTTGACGGCCTGATAATGTTTTATTGGTTTTCAGGTATTGTAGATTACGGTGATCCGTATAAATTGTGATGGGGTGTATTGATCCTTCTAGTAAATGCCTCCAATTTTCCAGGGAGCATTTTATGGCGAGGAGTTCCTTTTCGCCTATGGGGTAATTGAATTCGGCGGTATTTAGCGTCCGGGAGTAGAAGCCGATAGGATGTAACGGAGTTGAAAAAGAACTTCGCTGGGACAGAACAGCTCCTATGGCTGCCTGGGATGCGTCTACTTCCAGCACGTAGTCATGGTTCGGATTTGGGAGAGTCAGTATCGGTGCCGTAGTGAACCAGTTCTTTAATAACTCAAACGCTGATTGGGCGTCCTTGGACCAAATGAACTTCATGTTGACACTAGTTAAACGGGTTAGTGGCTTAGTGGTAGCGGAGAAATCCTTAATAAATTTCCTATAGAAGTTTGAGAACCCCAGGAACCGTTGAAAAGCTTTCCTGGAATCCGGAATCGGCCAATTTTGGATGCAAGTGATTTTTGAGGGATCCATCTGGATACCTTTGGGTGAAATTATGTATCCGAAAAAGGGAAGAGAGGTAGTCTCGAATACACATTTTTCCTGTTTGATATATAAACGATGAACACTTAACCGTGCGAGAACCCAACGGACATGTTTCCTGTGATCGTGTAAGTTATCAGAATACACTAGTATATCATCAAGATAGATGATTACACATACGTCCAGTAGATCCCTAAAGATGTCGTTAATAAAATTTTGGAATGTGGCAGGGGCATTGCACAACCCGAAGGGCATCACAGTATACTCGAAGAGTCCATACCGAGTGCGGAAAGCTGTCTTCCATTCATCCCCTTTTCTGATCCTAATTAAGTTGTATGCGCCTCTCAAATCCAGCTTGGTGTAGATTGTTGCTGTTTGTAATCTTTCTATGAGTTCGGATATTAGCGGCAAGGGGTAGCGATTTTTGATTGTTACTTTGTTCAAGGCTCTGTAATCTATAATGGGCCTTAAGCTTGAATCTTTGTTTCTCACGAAGAACATTCCTGCTGCTGCCGGGGAGGTTGAAGGCTGAATAAAACCTTTTCGTAAGTTCTCTTCTAGGTACTGTTTGAGGTGAACAAGTTCTGGTTGTGCCAATGGATAAATTCTACCCGTGGGTATCTCACTACCCGGCAGCAAGTCTATGGGGCAATCGTAAGATCTATGGGGCGGAAGAGATTCCGCCTTCTTTGCGCTGAACACCTCAGCAAAGTCTGCGTATTGGCTGGGGACCTGGTTCACTCCCACGTGCATGAGAGATTTAAGGGGAAAACAGGTCTCCATACAATAAGGTGACGTGAACTGAACTCTCCCCTGTTTCCATAGGAGGGTTGGCTGGTGTATTTGCAACCATGGCAACCCAAGAATCACGGGAAACAATGGAGAGTGTATGATATCAAGGGATAAGAATTCTGTGTGGTTATTTTCACATGTCACCATGAGGGGTTGAGTCTGACTGTGGATAGAACTAGAAGTTGTACCGTCAATGAAACTCACGGATATCGGAACGTTTTTTCGTTCACTCTGAGTTCCAGGACATTAATCAGAGCAGGTAACAGGCATATACTTGCGGTTAGTTGGTCCTGGCTAGAAAGCCAGTGGCAAGAAGGTAGACAGTCCTTCACAATGTAGTTAGGCATCCAGGTTTGGATATGTGGACAGAGTCTTCAGATACCATGGAGCTAGCAGGGTGCGCACTCCATTAGTGGAACACCCTGCTTAGCACCTGTCTTCAATTTAAGGGCTGAATGGTAAGTGGGCGGAGTCACAGAAGGCCCGGCGGCCACTGCATTCCACGCTGGAGCGCAAGCCAGCGTAACAACACAGGCGGTCGCTGCGTTCCACGCTGGAACGCAAGCCAGCGTATCATCGCAGACGGCCGGTGCGTTCCACGCTGGAGCGCAAGCCAGCGTATCGTCACAGGGAGCCGCTGCGGTCCAGGCTGTATTGTTACACCCACAGACTGATGGCTTAGTCGAAAGATATAATAAGACGCTAAAACAGATGTTGAAGAAAGCGGTAGAGAGGGATGGCCGAGATTGGGATTGCCTACTACCCTACCTCTTGTTTGCAATCCGGGAGGTACCCCAAGCCTCCACAGGGTTTTCCCCATTTGAGTTAGTTTATGGCCGACATCCCCAGGGACTTCTTAACATAGCCAAAAAAAGTGGGAAACCGAGACTACCCCTTTCAAAAGTGGTATTGAGCATCTAACCCATATGCAAGAGAGAAATTGAGATGGTAATGCACTTAGTGAAAGAGCATTTGCAGAAGGCCCAAGCCTCCCAAAGTAGGGTGTATAATCGCTCTGCAAGGATTAGGCGTTTCAACCCTGGGGATAGGGTCTTGGTATTAGTTTCCACAGCGGAAAGTAGGTTTCTCGCCGAATGGCAAGGTCCCTATGAGGGAAATATAAGTGACGTTAACTATAAGATACATCAGCCGGGGAGAAGAAAGCCTTTCCAGGTGTATAATATTAACCTTCTTAAACCCTGGAAAAATAGGGAGTCCCTATTGGCAGAAGTTCCCAAAAAAATACAGAAGGAATCCCACCCCATTCCTCCTAGGTGAGACCCTGTCAGGGAAACAACAACAAGAGGCAAAAGAGTTTTTGCAACACAATCGGGAGAAATTTTCTCATCTACCAGGACAAACCCATCTGATTAGCCATCAGATTATCACTGAACCCAGTAAGATCGTAAACTTAAAACCTTACCATATCCCGGAAGCCCGTAGGAAGGCTGTGTCAGAGGAGGTAAAGAGAATTTTGGAGTTGAGAGTGATAGAAGAATCTAGGAGTGAGTGGGCCAGTCCTATTGTCTTAATGAGACCTGGAGATTTTGTAATGACTTTAGGAAACTTAATGAAATTTCTAAATTCGATGCATACCCCATGCCTAGGGTGGATGAACTAATTGAAAGTCTAGGGAGGGCTAGATTCATTACAACCTTAGACCTTACCAAAGGTTATTGGCAGATCACATTAACACCAGAGGCGAAAGAGAAAACAGCATTCCTAACCCCAGAGGGTTTATTTCAGTATGTGGTAATGCCATTTGGGTTACACGGGGTTCCAGCTACTTTCCAGAGATTGATGGATAGAATCCTGCGACCACATTGAGGATATGCGGCTGCATATCTGGACGATGTGGTCATTTATAGCGCAGATTGGCAGAGTCGCTTAAAAAAGGTGCGCAGGGCTAACCATCTATAAGTGACGCAGGGCTAACCATCAACCCCGAGAAATGTGCCTTGGGATTAAAGGAAGCCAGGTACCTGGGATACATTACTGGCCGGGGATTGATTAAGCCCCAATTGAATAAGGTGGAAGCCATTCAAAACTGGCCCTGACCTCTGAAAAAGAAACAGGTCAGGGCATTCTTAGGCATCGCCGGGTACTACTGGAGGTTTGTGAAAAATGTTGCGTCCATTGCAGCCCCTCTAACAGACCTAACTAAGGTAGAAAGTCCGTAATGATAAAGTGGTCCCCCCAAGCCGAAATGTCATTCCAGACATTGAAGGCTAGCCTTTTTCAACAACCGGTACTGGTGACCCCGGACTTTACAAAACAGTTCCTAGTACAGATGGATGCTTCTGTCTCAGGATTAGGGACGGTGCTGTCCCAAGAGCTAAATAGGGAAGAGCACCTTGTTATGTATTTAAGTAGAAAACTGACCCCAGCAGAGAAAAAATGTGCAATAGTTGAAAGGGAATGTTTAGCGGTCAAATGGGAACTGTAATCCCTTAAATATTATTTGTTAGGGAGGAAGTTTAAGTTGCTCTCGGACCATGCCCCCCTAACATGGATGAAACAAAACCGGGAGAGAAATGCCAGAGTCACAAGGCGGTTCTTGTCTCTCCAAAATTTAAATTTTGTGTTGGAACATAGGCCAGGGAAACTACAGACAAATGCAGATGCGTTGTCAAGGGTGCATTGCATGTGGGGCACAGGTACCCAGTCCTCCGGTCTGGAGAAGTGGAGGGGATATGTGGTCATGCAGGTGGAATACTGGTGAAAGGAAGGTATTTTTCACCCAGATTTCTCACCTGGGTGAAGTAAGTGTAATCCAGGGAGTGCTGTGGCCTGAACAAACTTAGTTGTTTAGGCAGGATTCTTTCTGGACATACGTGGGGCCTGGATGATGCGGAACGGTTGTTAAGGTTGGCAGAGGGAGCAACCGTTCCCTTCCTTCCAGGCCAGTTTTTTGGTATGCTCTGAAACACCTTAAGGCAGTTAACCTCGTTAGGTTACTATATACAGAGTGCTGTGGCTCACTTAGGAGGAGGCCTGCAAGGACAGCACACGGTGCTGTGAATACTAAGGACCAGTCAGCAAACTACCTGCTGTGTGAACGTCAGCCTAACAACTGTAGCCTAGGTGAGACAACCTCTTTGTGTTATTAGAAAAAATGGAGAACAGCGACTCAACCTATAAACCGAATGGATAAGGGTGCTCACCTCTCGGTCCACCCAGACCGCACAAATAGACCAAGGAGAAATGTAGACAAATGAGGGGCACTCCGTATATGGGAATGGAGACAGCAAGTGGATAATGGCTAAATATTATTTAATCTAATATATCAAAAAGTCAATGCATCAAACAATAAAAACAGCCATACAATAAAATACAATAAAATAAATACCATTAGCGTTTTTTGAGGATCCGTCATGGATCTGCAAAAACGCTTCTGTTACAATGATACAACCGCATGCATCCGTCATCAACGGATTAGGTTGTATTATGTCTTCTATAGCCAGGACAGATCAGTCATGAACACCATTGAAAGTCAATAGGGACGGATCTGTTTTCTATTGTGTCAGAGAAAACTGATCCGTCTTGACTTAAATTGTGTGTCAGGTCTGATCCGTCTTGCCTCGCACTACACGGCGGACAGAAAAACGCTGCAGGCAGCTGTAACGGATCTCCTGGCACCCCGACTGGGTACCTCTGTTGATGGATGCTCCTAGTGCTTCCTGAGGGCTCCAAGCACTGCACTTGACTCCGTAATTACTGCTGACCCCATGAACCTCTGCAGCTTGGTTGAGGTCTCCCGTCTTCCACCCACCCTGGGCCTAAGACCAGGATCCAGCTTTCAGTAGGTAGAACCATGTTGTAATCCCAGGGGAGTATAATACTGATAGAAATCCCCAGAGTAAATATAGCTGTTCCCCCACCAGTAGCGTCGCCGGGGGGGGGGGGGGGGGGGGGGGGGGCACGGCCCCCCCTACATCAAGCTGTGCCCCCCCAACTAAAATGTCCCCTATTCATTTTGATACTAGTGTTGGTCTGTGCTGCCTGCTGCGCACTGTGTAGGCACTCCTACCGGACATCTAAGTTCACACATCTCAGTCTGATGATCTGACTGAGTCTTGGTGCCCGGTGCCGTACTGCCGTTGCGGTCTCTCTCACTCTCTTCTAGTCTCACTCTCCACCCACTGCCGCCGCGCCACGTCATAAGCACCGCCCCCAGCCCCGCCCACCCCACTTGCGGCAGTGTGATCCGGCGGGCAGTTCCGTCGTCGGATCCGCCGATCTGCTGCTGACTCAAAGCATTTGTGAGACGGATCCGGATGTGGATCCGTCTCACAAATGCATTGCAAGGACAGGTCATTCTCTCCGCTTGTCACGCAGACAGACGGATCCGTCTTTTTTCACATTTTTACCGGTCTTCGCAGGCCGGAAGGACGGATCCGGTATTTTGAATGCCGGATCCGGCTCTAATACATTCCTATGGGAAAAAATGCCGGATCCGGCATTCAGGCAAGTCTTCAGTTTCTTTCGCCGGAGAGAAAACCGTAGCATGCTGCGGTTTTCTCTTTTGCCTGATCAGTCAAAACGACTGAACTGAAGACATCCTGATGCATCCTGAACGGATTACTCTCCATTCAGAATGCATTAGAATAAAACTGATCAGTTCTTTTCCAGTAACCCCTGTGACGGAACTCTATGCCGGAAAAGAAAAACGCTAGTGTGAAAGTACCCTAACTAAAGAGATTAGATCTGACTGTGACTAAGACTGAGAGGAGAGCTGGCTGGCGGCTGCCCCTGAATCTTCCTGATTTAAAAGTTAAAGGGGTTCTGCACTTTCATTTAACTGATGATCTATATCAGGAAATATATATGGATAGATCATCAGCTTCTGATCGGCGGGGGTCTGACACCCAGGACCCCCGTCGATCAGCTGCTTGAGAAGGCAGCGGCTCTCCAGTAGCGCCGCAGCCTTCTCACTGTTTACCGCAGGCCCAGTGATGTCACGAGTTACGACTAGTATCAACTAGCGTGGGCGCGGCTAAGCTCCATTCAAGTGAACAGAGCTTAGCCGCGCTCAGGCTAGTTGATACTAGTCGTGATGTCAGTCAGTGAGCCGGCGGTAAACAGTGAGAAGGCTGCGGTGCTGCTGGAGCACCGGTGCCTTCTCAAACAGCTGATCGGCGGGGGTCCTGGGAGTCGGACCCCCGCCGATCAGATGCTGATGATCTATCCACCATGCCTTTTTAATGGGCAATAGGAAATATGTGGCGTATAAATTCCACACATAAATCAGGGTTCATAGTTCCTTGTAACCCCCCAAAGGTCTGAGGGGGTCTCCATAGTTCTGGGTCCATAGTCTGTAGGAAGGAGGCTGGCCCTCAGGCTTCTCCAGCAGCCCCAGTGATGGTTCAGTCCGTCACATTTCTCCCCTCCCAACAGTAGACTAACCAGGTACCTGACCTTCTGTCGGTCAGTGCCTGAGTTAGTTGAGTAGCCCACCCATAAACAAACACTGGTCCTGTTGAACTCTGGGGCCTGGATCTGTTCTGTAGGTCCCCAGCTGTTAAGTGGGCGTCTGTTACTCCTTGCTTCATTGTTGTTCTCCAGCTTGGAGCTGTGGGTACTTGGTGGGCAGAGGCCGGGTTAGCATCACAGTTTCGTTTTCCGTTCTTCTGATACATCAGAACAGAAAACAAAAAAAACAACTAAAATGGATCCTGTATTTCAACCCCTATAATGTTTCCCAAAATGCCCAGGCCCCTCACACTGGTCATACTTACCCCGTCACCCGCTTTGCTCCTGATGACCGTACAGCCCGTTACGTGGATCAAAACATCTGGCGAGGGGGTGGGGGAATGGGGGGTTTTATCCAAAAGCAGCCTGCGACAAGAATGAGCCTCCCTAGCGTCAACTGCAATGCTAGGGAGGTTCGTTCCCGTCGTTGCCTGCTATTGGCTGCCCCCTCCCTTCTCCCGTCACTGGGTGTTTTGATCTTTGCGACGGGGAGATGCAGTGGCCATGCGGGCATTAGGAGCAATGCGGGTGTCGGGGTAAGTATGACCATTGTGAGGGGCCAGGGCATTTTGAGAGGCATTAAAGGGGTTGCAGATTTTGCATCTGTTTTAGCCATTTCCATCTAAGATCCATTACTTTAGATGGAAAAAAGTCCTACACAAAGTATTTTCCATCTAAAATAACGGATCTCAGATGGAAACGGCTAAAACTGATGCAAAATGTACGTAACTGAGTATAACGGACACTTAAAATGCAGGATCTTTTTTTTTTTTTTTTTTCTTCTGTTCTTCTGATGGATCAGATGAACGGAAAACAAAACGGTAAACCCAGCGTAAGAAACATATCTATTTATTAGTCATTTGCTGCCACCTAGTGGTTTTCTGTCATATTTTCAAAGTTGCATTTGATTCTATTCCTTTGGAGATTAACCCGTTCTACCCCAGGCCAGTTTTCACGTTCCTTCCCAGACCTATTTTTGCAAATCTGACATGTTACTTTATGTGGTAATAACTTTGGAATGGTTTCATTTATCTAACTGATTCTGAGATTGTTTTCTGGTGATACAGTGTCCTTCATGTTAGCAGTAACTTTGGGTCAATATTTTTTTTCCTTTATTTATTAAAAAATTAAAAATTTACAGAAAATGTGGAAAATTTCACAATTTTCTAAATTTGAATTTCTCTACTTTTAAGACAGATAGTAATACCTCACAAAATAGTTATCAACCAACATTCCCCATAGGTCTACTTTAAGTTGGAATCATTTTGTAAATGTTATTTTATTTTTTTAGGACGTTAGAAGGCTTAGAATTTTAGAAGTAATTTTTCAAATGTTCAAGAAAATTTGCCCAAAATTTTTTAAGCACCAATTCAGTTATAAAGTGATTTTGAGGGGCTTATGCAATAGAAACCACCCATAAATTACCTAATTTTAGAAACTACTCCCCTCAAATTATTTAAAACTGATGTTACAAACTGCTACAAGAGGACATAGTTTTAAATTAGAGGGGCAAAGGTTTAAAAGTAATATCAGGAAGTATTACTTTAGAGAGAGAATAGTGGATGCATGGAATAGCCTTCCTGCAGAAGTGGTAGCTGCAAATACAGTGAAGGAGTTTAAGCATGCATGGGATAGGCATAAGGCCATCCCACATAAAAGATAGGGCCAGGGGCTATTCATAGCATTCAGTATGTTTGTTAATCCTTGAGGTATTCAACAAGAGTTTAAGTAAATAGAGATGAAATTTAACAGCAAAATAAATCTCAATATTTATTACCTTGATTCTGCAGTTTACAAAAACATCACATATATAATCGTAAACTGCTCTATAAGCACATGGCAGTGGTCAGAAGGGACAGATTGCCATGTTGTATTTGAAGAGACCCTGAGGTACCCCTACAGTGGAAACCCCCAAAAAGTTACCCCATTTTGGGAACTACACCCCTCAAGGAATTTAGTAAGGGGTGTACTGAGCACTTTGACAGGCGTTTTAAGGAATTTAGAAACACTTGGCTGTGAAAATGAAAAATGTCATTTCTTTCAATAAAATATTGCTTTAGCTCCAACTTTTTCATTTTCACAAGAGATAACAGGAGAAAAAGCACCCCATAATTGTTTCCCATTTTCTCCTGAATATGGTAACATCCCATATGTGGTCGTAAACTGCTGTAGGGGCACACCGCAGGACTTAGAAGGGAAGGAGCGCTATAGGGCTTTTAAAGTGCAGTGTTTTTCTCCATGTGAGGGCTTATTTTTTATGGTATGAGTTGCTATCATCATTGGTTCTATGTTGGGGCACATATGACTTTTTGATCACTTTTTATTTAGCTTTTTGGAAAACAGGATAAAGAAATGCAACAATTCTGCCATTGCTTTTTGGGTTTTGTTATTGCGGTGTACACCATGCATCTTTATTCTGATGGTCAGTATGATTACAGAGATACGAAGTTTATATATTTTTTAATGTTTTACCACTTTTAAACAAAGCATTTTTATAAAGAAAAATAATATTTTTCCATTGCCATTTTCTGAAAGTCATAATTTGGCTACACCCGGCGCCGGCACACTGAGGATGGAGCGGCCATGCGAGCGTCCTCCTCTCAGTGCGCCTGCGCCGACTGAAGACCGGTACGGCGCAGGCGCGAGATTTAGAATGCAGACAGGGCCAGCCAGGGGACGAGAGCGCTCGCTGGCCCTGTCAATCAACAGGAGGAGGGGGCGTTTTTTTTAAAGCAGGTTGCGGCTGCTACCAGCAAGTAACCGCCCTACTTGCTGGTAAAGAGGTAATTTACATATTATAAAAGTGCCGTTTTTAAAGAAACTACTGAACGAAAAAGAATAAGAGCACTATATAGTGAAAAAGTATAAGGATTTTAAGTAGCCCAAAAACGAAAAATGACTTTTGGGGGGTTATAGAAGCCCTTCAAGTTTTACACAGTTAAAGCATTTATAAAAGAAAAAAATCTTGTTTTTGTGTTGCCATTTTCTGAAAGCCATATTATAATTTATTTTTCTGGTGACTGTCTTATGTAGGGGTTAATTTTTTGAGATGACAATTTGATTGGTACCATTTTGGGGTACATATAACCTTCTGATTTTTGGTATTATACTTTTTGTGAGACAAGGTGACCACAAAATAGCTGTTTTGGCACCGTTTTATTTAGCTTTTTATTTTTAATTTTTTTATATAGCCAGTCGTAACAGACATAGCAATACCTAGTATGCTTATTTTTCAAATATTTTTTTTTTTACATTTTTCTATGACTTCTTTATGGGCAAGGGACGTTTGTAAAAAAAAAAAAAAAATTACTTTGCATTTTTTGTCCCACTATGGCATTTCAACTTTTGGGGTCTAATCCCCTCGACAATGCATTACAGTACATGTGTAGTGTAATGTATTGACTGTCAGTGTAATACACTGACAGCCTGCCTATGAGACCCAGCCTGGAGGCTGGGTCTCACAGGCCTCCAAACGAGGCAAACCCCGATGCCTGTGTAAGGGATTAAGCTGCCGTTCCAGCCATCGAGCCCCCGTCATCATAGCGCTGGGAGCCAATGGGGAAGGGGAGGGAGTATTGATTGCGGCATAGAATGGGTTAATGCATCGGCATCTGTGCATTCACCGATGCCGGCATATACAGCAGGGACTTGCCAGATCACTGCACATGTACAGTGCTGGGTGGCAAGTCACGTCCCGCACCCCTGGGCACTGGTCGAGAAGTGTATTAATCCCCTTCACTGTTTGTGGACGAGGGATCGCTATTGTGGTCACTGGTCCCCATAGAGCTGCACAGAAAAGATAATTTAGGTGCCTGCATGAACAATAGGATCACCCGCTTCCATTCCATAATGGAAGCGCTCACTAGCATTCCCTTTATAAGATGCACTGCAAAATACAGCACCACTGGCATGGGAGACCCTGTGGGCCCAACTGGCTTAGGGGCCCAGTCATAACTGCGACTCCTATAACTACGCCAGTGCGTGGCAGTGCTGAACCATCTGCAGCTTTAAAGAGCTCTCTGGCCTTTTGGAAACTATTTTTATTTTCTGGACAACCTCCTCTATGGGTACACATGTTTTAGCCCCTTAAGGACACTTATTTTTAACTCCCCACATTCCAAGAGCAATAACTTTTTAAATTTGCTGTTCATGTAGCCATATAAGGAGTTATTTTTTGGACAGACAAGTTGTATTTTTAATGGCGTCATTTAATTTACTGTAGTTTGCATTAAAAAACAGGAAAAAAAAATCTTTGAGGAGTGAAGCTGAAAAAAATACAGTTTTTACAGCATTCACTATGCACTAAAAACGGACAGGACTTTGTTTCCGTCCTGCATAATGGAAACCAGATGAATCCTTTATGCTTGCCCATAGACTTCTATTAGGACTGAGCAAAACGGAATGTCTCTTATAGGCTTCCGTTTTGAATTCCGTCTGGCCATTCTATTTTCAAGAACAATTTTTTTTACGTTTTTCGCTATACCTTTTAGTCCCCCTTAGGTGACTTGTATGTACGGTCTTCTGATCGCTCATACCATAGGCTGCAATAAGAATATGTTTACCTTAAAGCGTCTAATAGATAACTAGATAAACATAGGTCAGTCAGCCCAAGGACTTGCATTAGGATTTTTGGGATGCTTTTAAAATTTCCTATTGATTTGCAGCAAACATCTGTGGCACTTTTTGAGAAAACACACGCAGCAAAACACCAGGAAAAACGTTATAAAAATGATGTTTGAAACCACCCTTAGTCCCGTAAAGATGCAGGCAAGTTTAGTATACATTTTTTTTTTTTCCTCCGCATTTCAAAAGCCAGAACTTTTTTATTTTTCTGCTTTTTTAACATTGCTGTAGGAGAGCTTATTTTATGCAGAGTGAGTTACGATATATTTTTAATGGCACCATTTACAGTACATCAGATGAATTGTATAATAAAAATTGGGGGGACAACAAAGCAACACAATTCCGCCATTGTTTTTAGAGTTTCATTTTTATGGTGTTCACTGTGTAGTACTTTGGAGTTACTATTTGGTTCTCAAGGACATCTCTTATCAAGGCCCTTCTCTCCTGATTAATTTATTCGGTGGGGCGTCCAGCTCTAGGAAGAGTCCTGGTTGTTCCAAACTTCTTCCATTTAAGAATTATGGAAGCCACTGTGCTCTTAGGAACTTTTAGTGCAGTAGAAATTATTTTGTGCCCTTCTCCAGATCTTTGCCATCATAAAATTCTGTCTCTGAGCTTTACAGGTAGTTCTTTAGTCCTCATGGCTTGTTTTTGTTCTGATATGCATTGTCAGCTGTGAAATCTTCTATAGATAGGTCAGTGTCTTTCCAAAATATGTCATAGGTGGACACCACTCAAAATATGATCAAGAGAAATGGGAGATAACCAGAGCAAAATATCGTCATAGCAGAGGATCTCCTTTTAAATAAATTTTCAAACATTTTTAAAATTCTGTTTTCACTTTCTCATTGTGGGGTACTGAGTGCAGATTGAATGGAGAAAATGTGATTTTGTTATTTTAGCACATGACTGCAACATAACAAAATGTGAAAAAATGAAAGGGTCTGAAGACTTTCCGAATGCATTATGGAAGTCAGGACCACACTGAGCTAGGGCTGTCTGGCCCTCCCATGTAATACAAACTGATTTATTTCTGTTGCTTATATATCACCAATATATTCTGCTGTGTTATGCAGAGATTCTCACCATTCCCTGTCCTTCAGTGGGGCTCACAATCTATCAATTCTATTTAAAGCACAACTAGGGTCAGTTTTTATAGGAGACTCATTAAAAGGATTTTCCAGGCTCCTAATATTTATGACCTATCTGACGCCCTCACAATCAGCAACCTCCACTTCCAGAACTGGCACTTTGCACTTACACAGATCCAAAGGAGTCATACAAGCTGGGCCAACTCAACTCCCATTCAAGTAAATAGAAGCTGAGCTGCAGTAAGCCAGCATGGCTACTACACTTTAAATGGAGGCTTCAGGGAAAAGCTGATCAGTGGGGGTATCAGGTGTCAAATCCTCCCACTAATCAAATATTGATGAACTATCATGAGATTAGGTTATCTGTATCAGGAGTACCTGGAGAAAATCAAACATCAATAGGAGAAAATCCAATTTCCATGCAAATGTTGTCCTTGATTGGATTCCAACCTGGGACCACAGCACTGCAAGGCAATAGTGCTAAAGACTTAGCCAACCTGCAGTCCAGTGGCGTAATTTGACTTCTATGGGCCCCAGTGCAAACTTTGGACCAGGGTCCCTGACTCAGGCAGTGTGCCTTGGGTCCTCCTCCACCTCCAGGTACCTCACTCAGGCAGCACTCGATTTCAGGCACATCACAGCTACGTGCGGTCTTCACCCTCCACAGCTTGAAGCACTTCCTGGAGGTCCCATGGAGAGTAAACACAAAGCTGTGGTGCGCCTTGGGCTCTACTCCCCCTCCAGGCCCGGTCATGGTTATATCCCCTGCAAACGCGATAAATAACAGGTCCCCTTAATAAAAGTTTATAATTTTACTTGGATTGCATTATGGCAAAATATGGCTGACTATTTGGATTTTATTACAATGACCTTCCTTTTTCAGAACAACCCAAGTGTATCTCTAATCTGTTAAAAACAGTATTATGGGGGGAAGCTAAGGCTGAGAACATGCCAGCACTGCATAAAGTAACTATGCAAATAAGTTCATTATCAAAAGTTCTGTGAGTTCTGTAGAAATGTATCACCTCATTTTATCTTAGCCATTGAACTTTAACTTTCAGTTTTGCCTTAGGCCTCGTGCACACGGCTGTTGTGTGGCAGTTCCATGCACTGGGGACCGCAATTTGCAGTCCCCAATGCATGGGCAACATCCGTGCGTTGGCCGGGACGGATTGAGACCCATTCAACTTGAATGGGTCTGTGATCCGTCCACACTGCAAAAAAATAGAACATGTTCTATTTTTTGCTGTGCGGAGGCACAGACAGAAACACAACGGAAGTACTCCGTAGTGCTAGTGCTTCTGAGGTGTTCCGTGCCTCCATTCCGTACCGCAGCTCCGGATTGCGGACCCATTCATGCAACGGCTGTGTGCATGAAGCCTTATGAATATCTGTATAGAATGGCATACTGTATATAAAAAGATTCCAAAAATATACTGATGTTCTATGACTATTGAACGGCAGGGACATGGCACATTCTTTATAGTGATGCTAGGCAACCATTTAGTCTACAATAACGATTTCATTGCCTCGATTCTGCTAGTATAATCTTATACTGCAGAGGGTTGTTCGTGTGCAGTTTCCGCTAAATCGCTGGCACTGCAGAGCGTGCATAAACTATATATTCAATATGCAAATCAAATACGGTAATGCTGTACACTTAATGGAGGTGAATTGGTCAGTGGGTAGGTGTTTCGTAGTTATGAAAAATATATAAGTACAGAGTTGTGCACAATAACATTTGAGTAACATAATGTTAATTCAATATGTGACAGGCACAGGTGGGAGCACGCAAAGGCCAATACTGTTAGATGAATGCCATAAAAAAAATTATATGTCTAAAGTGTATTTACAAAAAATATATAAAATCATACCTTTTCAAAGAATATTGGTGCATTAAAAGTTTTTAAATATAGTTAAAATCTAATAGACAGTGTTTGTGGAGACACCATAACAAAATTAGGTAAGAGGTCTCCACCCCTTTTTTAGAAGCAAGGGAACAGTTGATGGCTTTTAAATATAGAGAAATACTACAAACAATAGCACAATTAATATACAATGCACTTGGAATTTTTTTTTCACATTGTGTTAATTTGCGGCTTGTGCGAAAATCTAAAAAATTTTCCCCCATCAGTTTGCACTCAGTACCGCATAATGAGAAACTAAAAACATAGGTTTACAAAGTTTAGCTAATTTATTAAAATGGAGAAATAAAAATTTTGCATGGACATAAGTATTCAGACCCTTTGTTATGACACTTGAAATTTAGCTATGAGGGCCACCCATTTCTCTTGATTATCTTTGAGATGTTTCTATACCTCGATTGGACATTGGTAAATTCAGTTGATTGGACATGATTTATAGGGTCTATAAAAACCAAGCCACAAGGAAAGAACTACCTGTAGAGCTCAGAGACAGGATTGAATGGAGGCACAGATCTTGAGAAGGTTACAAAAACATTTCTGCTGCAGTTAAAGGTACCAAGAGCACAGTGGCCCCCATAATACATAGATAGAAGAAGTTTGGAACAACCACGACTCTTCCTAGAGATGGCCACCCCACCAAACTAAGTAATTAGGGAGAAGGACCTTAAGGTAAGGCTACATTTACACTTGCGTTTTGGGCGGATCCTTCATGGATCTGCAAAAATTGATCTGTTACAATAATACAACGCATGCATTTGTATTATCTGTAACATAGCCAAGACGGATCTGTCATGAAGTCCATTGAAAGTCAATAAAATACGGATCTGTTTTCTATTGTGCCAGATTATGTCAGAGAAAACAGATCCATCCCCATTGACTTACATTGTGTGCCAGGACAGATCCGTTTGGCTCAGTTTAGTCAAGCGGACGGCAAAACACTTTCTCTCTGTGATGCACAGGTGAGCGCTGGACCTGGGCGGTGCAGAGAGAGGTACGTCACAGCAGGGTTTTAAAAGCAGGTGAAATTCATCACTTGATTATAGGCCAGATGAAGCACTGAGGTGCGAAACGGCCGTCACCTTATCCTGCTGATGCACGCATATATGTAGTCTGCTCCCTACCTTATACCGAAATGGAATAAAGAAACCATTTCTGCAAATATCAGTGAGTGCCACCCTTGTCTTTTTTCATAAGTTCATCACTGCAGGTAGCGTTTTGGTGTCCGCCTCCAGAGCGGAATGGTGACTGAACGGGGGCAAACATGCATTCTGAGTGGATCCTTTTCCATTCAGAATGCATTAGGGCAAAACTGATCCGTTTTGGCCCGCTTGTGAAAGCTCATGGCGGATCTCACAAACGGAAAGCCAAAACGCGAGTGTGAAAGTAGCCTAGGAGAGATGACCAAGCACCCAATGGTCAGTCTGGCTGAGGTCCAAAGATTGTGTGTGCAAATGGGAAAAATTTTCAGAAGCACCTAAAGGACTCTAAGAAACAAGATTTTCTGGTCTGATGAAAGCAAAACTGAACCAGAACTTTTTGGCCTCAATTCTAAGCATCAGACACTGCTCATCACCTGTCCAATACAATCCCTACTGAGAAGCATGGTGGTGGCAGCTAGGGAAAAACGAATCGACTTTGGATGAAACATCTGAAGTCGATTCGCATCGAACCCGAACCAGAGTATGGGAAATGTTTTTTTACAGTAGAAATTGATTTAAGAAATTATTATGCAAAGTCTCGCGAGACTCCGCAAAGTAATAACTTCGGCCCCATAGGAGCCAATATATTCTAATACTGTACAGAGCGCTCGCTCTGTACAGTATTCAAATGAAGTATTACGCAAATCGACTTTGGATGTTCCATCCGAAGTCAATTCGCTCATCCCTAGTGGCAGCATGGTGTTTTTTAGCTCTTGGAACAGGGACACTGGTTAGAGTTGAGGGAACACTGAATGGAGCAAAGTACAGGGATATTCTTAATATTCTTAATGATGGTTCACTTTTCAAAAAGACAATGACCCTAAGCACACGGCCAAGACAGCAAAAGAGTGGCTTATGGACAGCTCTGTGAATGTGCTTGAGTGGCCCAGACAAAGCCCTGATATGAACCCAATCAAACTTCTCTGGAGAGACCTGAAAATGGCTGTCCACCAACGTTCCCCATCCAACCTGGCAGAGCGTGAGAGGATATGCAATGAAGGCAGGCAGAAAATTCCAAAATCCAGTTGTAAAACCTTGTAGCACCATACACAAGAAGACTGTAGGCTGCAGTCGCCTAAATAAACTAAGTACTGAGTAAAGGGTCTAAATACTTATATCAAAGCAATATTTTAGTTTTTCCTTTTTAATAATAATATTTTGAACATGCTGTTCTCACTTTGTCGTTATGAGGGACTGAGTGTAGAATGATGGGGAAAAACGTTAATTTGTGTTTTAGCACAAGCCTGCAACATAATAACATATGAGAAAAAGTGAAAGGGTCTGAAGACTTTCCTTCATTAACCACAAAGTCCATTGCACAATTGCAAGAAAATATTAAGTGAACTCTTTATACTTCCATTTTCAATAACCAGTCAATGTGGTCTGATTATCACAAGTCACAATTACAGACACTAACTAAACTAATAACACAAATAGTTGAACTATGCATTTCTTTTATGGAGCACTTTTGGGCAAATGTATCAAAACTGTCTAAAACAGAAACTGTCTTTGTTGCCCATAGCGATCAATCACTTTGTGACTATGAAGCAGCAGGACCCTAAAACGTGTTTTATATATGGCCTGTTAATCATCTTCAGTAAAGAGCACTTTTATTGGATCAAGTTTGATCTGGTTTGTTTTACTATTTATTGGTTTATACTTCAGGAAACTTGGCTGGCTGGACCCAATGATGTGGACCGTGTGGACCCATTTGTTCACCCAAAACAAAGCCCTTGCACACACAGAGTATATATATATATATTGTGGGGACTCGCTCTGGTAGACAGGATTAGGGGACGCATTATAGAGGCAACAAGTTCTTTGGATCAAACAGTTTAGTGTTTTATTCACACTTTAGGCAAGTGACAAAACAAGCAGTCATATTCAAACAAAAAGTCACCTTGCGGCGTTGGTGGTAATTCACACCATGCGGCAATTCTGCCTCAAAGAGTTCTTGCTCATAGCAGCACCAACTTTCATGCCAAACAGGTAGTAAGCCTTCATCCAGATGCAAGGCTCTCAGATCCCAACACAGAGACATCGCTTCTGAGCCCAGCTGCCTATTTAAGGACAGCCAGGTGCTGCCAAAACCCGGACCGGCATTTAAAATCAGGTCCTTTATTTCACCTCACCTGGCTGGAAATCAGTCCAACAGCATATGCTGGAAGGAAAATACCTGTTTTCCCAGACCAAGCCTCTCACTGTGTCACATACCCTCCCCCCTTTGTTTAACCCTGAGGGGGTGAACACACTCCAGACAGTGTATCCCGGCATAGGGCATCCGCATTTCCCTGTAACAGGCCTGCCCTGTGTTCCACCGAAAACGTTAAGTTTTGTAGGGAGAGAAACCATCGGGTGACCCGGGCATTTCTGTCCTTGGCCTGGCTCATCCACTTGAGAGGGGAGTGGTCAATCACCAGGCTGAATTTTCTCCCCAATAAATAATAGTGGAGAGACTCAAGTGCCCACTTGATAGCCAGGCACTCTCTCTCCACTATACTATACCAGGTCTCGGCTGGGGTGAGCTTACGACTAAGGAAGAGAACGGGATGCTCCTCCCCGTTGACTTCCTGAGACAGTACAGCACCGAGGCCTACTTCGGAGGCATCGGTCTGTACTATAAACTCCCTTTTGAAGTCGGGCATCACCAAAACCGGGGACCGACTTCAAAGCACAGAAAGCCTCTTCCGCCCGATCATTCCAGTGAACCATCACTGATTTTCGTCCCTTCGAGAGCCATGTCAAGGGCGCGGCTAGAGTAGAAAAGTGGGGAACAAACCTCATGTAATAGCCCACCATTCCCAGGAATTACTTTATTTGCCTAGTGGTGACAGGTTGGGCCCAATTCCGTATCGCCTCTATTTTGTTCACTTGGGGTTTGATGACTCCACGCCCAATGACATACCCCAGGTACTTAGTCTCTTCTAACCCTATCGCACATATTTTTGGGTTAGCGGTTAGGCCAGCTTTCCAAAGCGAGTCCACTGCAGCCTGCACTTTGGGTAGGTGACTTTCTCAATCGGTACGATGTATGACAATATCGTCCGGGTAAGCCAAAGCGTACTGACGATGTGGACGAAGCACAATGTCCATTAGTTGCTGAAAAGTGGTGGGGGCGCCATGCAGACCAAAGGATAAGACCTTATATTGATACAGCCCCTCAGGTGTGATGAAGGCAGTTTTCTCTTTGGCAGCCTCCATTAAGGTCACCTGCCAGTACCCTTTCGTGAGGTCCAAAACAGAAAAATACCGGGCTTGTCCTAACTTCTCGATGAGCTCATCCACCCTGGGCATGGGATATGCATCGAATTTGGAAACCTCGTTAAATTTTCGAAAGTGGTTACAAAATAGCAGTGTCCCGTCCGGCTTGGGTATCAATAGTATAGGACTGGCCCACTCACTTTTTGACTCCTCAATGATGTCTTGCTGCAACATTAGCTGCACCTCCTCCGATGTGACTTTTTGCTGAGCCTCAGGTACTTGGTATGGTTTTAATCGGACTTTTGCCTGAGGCTCAGTGACAATGTCATGCTGGATTATAGAAGTGCATCCAGGGAGGTCCGAGAACACATCCGTGTTCCGACTAATGAACTCCCTGGCCTCCTGAGTTTGTTTAGAGGAGAGGCTGTCAGCAATTTTTACTGTGGCAGCCACCTCTCTTGCATCACAGAGAGGGGCCGGTGTAGCTGGCCAGCTAAGACCTGTCCTAGGTTGCTAATATTGTTTGTGTGTTTATACAGCTAGACCTGCCAATAACCTTAAAACAGTTACTATGTTTGTGCGTTAAAGACAAAAGCAGAGTTATTTCTAGTGACTTCATGTTTGGATGTCATAACTGATATATATATATATATTGTGTTTACAGAAGCAGAAAAGATAATATGCCTTTAGGATCAATTATATAATATAAGGTAAGTTCAATGACACAGCAGAAACAACAGAAAGCATAGAGTTAAATTGTTGTTGCTGGGCAGGAGTTTTGACCAATCACAGCCAGCCTCACACACAGCAAGAGTTTTGAAAAATCACAGCCAACCTCACACACAGCCTGTGTGGGAAATTCCCCTAGCTATTATCATTACACCAGAGGAGATAAGCTGAACAGACATTCACTCCACCAAGAGCTGTGTTTTATGAAAGCAGAGAGGCCAAAATAGGTATTTAAAACTGTTATATAAAGTTCATATTGTTAATATAGTGATTAGAACTGTATATTGACCTGGTTATATGTATGTTTACTAAATCCACCATTTTATGTTGAGTGAGAACAGCACTAGAAGAATTACAGAGTAATAGACAGTCTGGTTAGACTAGAGTCAGAGATATCAAAATTCTTCTAATGCCACAGCGCAAAAGGCACTTCATAGTGCTGCGCCTGCCACAGTGGAACTATAACCCTCAGAGGGCGAAGCGATAACACTCCTCAACTTGCACAGAAAAGAGCGCATTAGAGCAGCGGAATGCCAGCATATACTGCCGCGCAGCAACTATTCCCTGAGTGAGCAAGCAAAGACACCTCAGCAGAGCTACCATAGAGGCCATAGAATGTGTGCATTAGTCAAACTGTGGCCGACTCTTAAAGTGGCAGAACAGCAAAGGCAAAATAGTCAGAGAAATAGCACCAACCCTCCTGCTATCCCTAGAGAGAAAAAGAGACGCATGGTGGGAGGCCAAAATCCAGAGCTAAAGTGCCTGCACGGCTATCCACGGAGAGACTACATACTGCAGCCAGCTAGTTTCCCCCCACTAGGTCCAAAGCCTGCAAGCAGTATATCCAAGCCAGAGCATCGCAAGTCTGTGCAGAGCATCGCAAGTCTGCGCAGAGCATCACAAGTCTGCGCAGAGCATCATATCATATCAAGAAAAGACATGTCTTCTTTAAAACTGACATTTGTTGCTGTTCTTCAGAATAAGATCAGAGCTTTCATTTTGTTACTTATCATTGCATATAGGCTTTGGCATAAAGAGACATGTTTTGTCTTCAGAAATAAGAGACTTTAACCACTTCAACCCCCCCCCCCCCCTAGCTGAAACCCCCTTAATGACCAGGCCACTTTTTACACTTCTGCACTACACTACTTTCACCGTTTATTGCTCGGTCATGAAACTTACCACCCAAATTAATTTTACCTCCTTTTCTTCTCACTAATAGAGCTTTCATTTGGTGGTATTTCATTGCTGCTGACATTTTAACTTTTTTTGTTATTAATCAAAATGTAACGATTTGTTTGCAAAAAAAAAAGAAATTTTTCACTTTCAGTCGTAAAATTTTGCAAAAAAAAAACGACATCCATATATAAATTTTTCGCTAAATTTATTGTTCTACATGTCTTTGATTAAAAAAAATGTTTGGGCAAAAAAAAAATGGTTTGGGTAAAAGTTATAGCGTTTACAAACTATGGTACAAAAATGTGAATTTCCGCTTTTTGAAGCAACTCTGACTTTCTGAGCACCCGTCATGTTTCCTGAGGTTCTACAATGCCCAGACAGTAGGAAACCCCCACAAATGACCCCATTTCGGAAAGTAGACACCCTAAGGTATTCGCTGATGGGCATAGTGAGTTCATAGAACTTTTAATTTTTTGTCACAAGTTAGCAGAAAATGATGATTTATTTATTTATTTTTTCTTACAAAGTCTCATATTCCACTAACTTGTGACAAAAAATAAAAACTTCCATGAACTCACTATGCCCATCACAAAATACCTTGGGGTGTCTTCTTTCCAAAATGGGGTCACTTGTGGGGTAGTTATACTGCCCTGCAATCAAAATCTGAAAAAAATGACCGGTAAAATCCGAAAGGTGCACTTTGGAATGTGGGTCCCTTTGCCCACCTAGGCTGCGATCTGGTATCGCCGTACTCAGGAGAAGTTGGGGAATGTGTTTTGGGGTGTCATTTTACATATACCCATGCTAGGTGAGAGAAATATCTTGGCAAAAGACAACTTTTCCCATTTTTTTATACAAAGTTGGCATTTGACTAAGATATTTATCTCACCCAGCATGGGTATATGTAAAATGACACCCCAAAACACATTCCCCAACTTCTCCTGAGTACGGCAATACCACATGTGTGACACTTTTTTGCAGCCAAGGTGGGCAAAGGGGCACACATTCCAAAGAGCACCTTTCGGATTTCACAGGCCATTTTTTACACATTTTGATTGCAAACTACTTCTCACACATATGGGCCCCTAAAATGCCAGGGCAGCATAACTACCCTACAAGTGACCCCATTTTGGAAAGAAGACACCCCAAGGTATTCCCTGAGGGGCATGGCGAGTTCCTAGAATTTTTTATTTTTTCTCACAAGTTATTTTTTTCCTTACATAGTCTCATATTCCACTAATATAAATCCAGCAAAAATCAGTAAACATTGATATAAGGGGGTAACTGTATTGTATATATATATCCAGCATGTTATTAATTAGACCCCTAAAATAATATTTTATTTGGTATACGTTAAAAAATCCCTAAGGGATTCGCTTATAAACTATAGGACATACATACAAAAAGTGACCATAAACCACATCCAAAGAAGATATATCGTTATTTGGGGTAAGGGGAAATCGCTGTCCCTAAATCTACCCCTGTCCTAAAGCCCTTTGCCCAGGGAAGGCTCCTGATGGTGGAGACCCCCTGTCCACGTGCCTATGCTGCTAGCCCTTCCTACTCCCTATAAGAGGTGAAGAGAGGCATGTGGACTGGTTTTGAAGGTAAGGGATTAGGATGTCGTATTGGTCAGCTATATAGATAGACTGGATGGGAATTAAACAATTAAAGACACACTGGTGATACGGACAGACACAAAAGAAACACGAATATACGAACATACACTTATTTAGTATTGGTGTTATAACCATATACTATCTAGGGTTGACGTGGTAGTCAAACTCCTCGCTTGCCTCGACGCGTTTCACCCACGTGTAGATTGTGGGATCATCAGGAGGTGTAATTATATATTACATATTACATGTGCAAGCCATTGTATGTGACTCAAAAGTTGCCAGTATAGGGCTGGGTCACATGAAATCAGTGCTCAAAACCAAATGCCGGCTTAGAGGCCTGAGTGCACCAAAGAAGAAAAGACGCTCTACCAGGGGTGGGGACATAAAGATATATCGATAATGATACTTATGCCTGTTTAGGACTCCGTCACGTGTGATCCACATCTATATCCACATCCTATAAGGGACAGGAAACAGATGTATTCCACAGTCAAAATCAATGTATACATATCTAGATATAAGCGCATTCACTGGTAAGTGTAAACTCACGGTTTGGTGGGTATAATTGACCTCTGTTGGTCTCCTGTCATGGTAGCTTGGCAAGGCATACACTATAGATAAAGTGCATCATTAATGGTGGGCATTGTTGCCAGTGCTCACAGAATATATATGGAGTTCGTGAGTCCTATAGTTTCAAGTATATCCTACTTACATTGTGGAGTCTCTGCTGTGATCCATGTCCCCCCTGGTAGGCGAATTTCCACTGGTGCATCGGCTGTATTTAAAAGAGCCGCCACATCACGTCACTAATAGCTAAGTGGACGCAGGCTCTGCTCCATTTCCTGCTTATGGAACGCACGTGCGTTCCAAGCACCGGAAGTGCTCGCTCCTATGGGCTGATTAACTCAAACTCAGCCAGCAGCTCCTTCCTGGATGGTGGAACGCACATGCGTCCCAAACACCGGAAGTGCTCGCTCCTATGGGCTGATTGACTCAAGCTCAGCCAGCAGCTCCTTCCTGGATGGTGGAGCGCACGTGCGTTCCACGGGGCTACTTCCGGTCCTACAATCTTGCGATCTAATTCCCTACAGTTTCTTTAAAAATGGATGGGTATGTGATCAAGCAAGATAAACTATTTATCATATGATATTCAATCCCTGATGGCTCAGTCCCACCTAGTTTTTAATCAAGTTCAAATATATGACTAATTACCCCATCATGGCTCTGATGGGACTTGGCAGGTATATACTGCTGTCATTAACATACACTTGGCCATGGTATATGACCCCAGCATATAGAGACTGTTAATCATATCGGGGAAGGTGCAAATTTTGGGCACCCAAATCAAATGATACCTCTTAACAGTATGGAGCACATGATTTAAACACTGAAAAGTATGTATTCCGGCATATGGTAAAATAGATTTTATATGTGCATCCTATATAGAGGTAACCAGAGTGCGTGGTTAACCTATGGACAGTGACCCGATATTGCGTCACTAATACTAATGTCCAATCTGATATGTTATTTTCATGCTTCACGCATGTGGTCTAATCTTCGGTACATTCCTTATCTTCACATGAAGCTAGGCTTTTTAAAGAACAGAAATAGGGAAATTACGGGCACTGTCATATCTCATAGAAAACAGGAAAATGTCAACCTTTCATTGATGCCAGTGGGTGCCTGAGAATGAAATCTGTGTATCCACACACATTCCTTCTGCAGGATTTTCTTATCCCAATTACCGCCTCTGGGTGAAGGTGGTATGAGCTCCAGAACGGAGAATTTTAGACAGAGAGGGTCCCCTCCATGTACATCATTAACATGAGAGGCCACTGGAGTGATTTTTTTATTATTGACATCATTTATGTGTTCACAGACCCTCCTGCGTAGTTCCCGTATCGTTTTCCCTATGTAGTCTTTCGGGCAGGGGCATTGGCAGATATAGATAGCCCCTTTACTGCGACAGTTGCAGAAGTCCCTGATGTCAATTGTCAGTCCTGTGGCACTGCAAGTTATAGCCTTAGCCGTAGATATATACTGGCAGGCTTTACATGCGCCACATCTGAACATCCCAAGGGGTTTACGTTCCAGCCAAGTACCCTCCCTGGCAGGTGGAACGTAGTGACTATGCACCAGGCGATCTTTAAGGCTTTTGCCCCGCCTGTAACAGACACCCGGTTTTTGGGTTAGGACGTCCGACAGGTCCTGGTCCATCCGTAAAATGGGCCAGTATCTGTCAAGTATTCTCCTCACCTCCTGATTCGCAGAGTCATAGGTGGAAACAATACGGGGTGGTTGCACGGTATCTCCATCTCTTAATTTTGGGACTAATAATTTACTACGATCCTGGGATACTGCATGTTTAAATGCCAGGTTCAACGGTTGCTGTGGGTAGCCTCTTTCTCTGAACCTGGATTGTAATTTTTTAACGTATACCAAATAAAATATTATTTTAGGGGTCTAATTAATAACATGCTGGATATATTCATATTCCACTAACTTGCGACAAAAAATAAAAAACTCTAGGAACTCGCCATGCTCCTCACGGAATACCTTGGGGTGTCTTCTTTCCAAAATGGGGTCACTTGTGGGGTAGTTATACTGCCCTGGCATTTTAGGGGCCCATATGCGTGAGAAGTAGTTTGCAATCAAATTCTGTAAAAAATGACCGGTGAAATCCAAAAGGTGCTCTTTGGAATGTGTGCCCCTTTGCCCACCTAGGCTGCAATAAAGTGTCACACATCTGGTATCGCCGTACTCATGAGAAGTTGGGGAATGTGTTTTGGGGTGTCATTTTACATATACCCATGCTGGGTGAGAGAAATATCTTGGCTAAAGACAACTTTTCCCATTTTTTTATACAAAGTTGGCATTTGACCAAGATATTTATCTCACCCAGCATGGGTATATGTAAAATGACACCCCAAAACACATTCCCCAACTTCTCCTGAGTACGGTGATACCACATGTGTGACACTTTTTTGGCATAAGTTAGCGGAAATTGATTTTTTTTTCTCACAAAGTCTCACTTTCCGCTAACTTGGGACAAAAATTTCAATCTTTCATGGACTCAATATGCCCCTCAATGATTACCTTGGGGTGTCTTCTTTCCAAAATGAGGTCATTTGTGGGGTGATTGTACTCCCCTGGTCTCCGCAATCATTACATGTATGGCCAGCATTAGGAGTTTCTGCTATTCTCCTTATATTGAGCATACAGGTAATGAGATTATTTTTTTCCGTTCAGCCTCTGGGCTGAAAGAAAAAAATGAACGGCACAGATTTCTTCATTCGCATCGATCAATGTGGATGAAAAAATCTCTGCCAAATAAAAAAGGAGGGGAAAGGCGTCTGCCAGGACATAGGAGCTCTGCCCAACATCCATACCCACTTAGCTCGTATGCCCTGGCAAACCAGATTTCTCCATTCACATCAATCGATGTGGATGAATAAATCATTGCCGTGATTTTTTATTTTTTTATATATATATATATATATATATATATATATACACAAAGTGTTTGCCAAAGCATAGGAACACCGCCTCCTCCTCAGCTCATATGCCTCGGCAAACGTATCTTTTACTGCAGAGGAGAAATCTCGTCTTGCAGCGCAGCATACACCGACTTGTGTGTAATCTGACAGCAGCGCAAAGCTTCTGTCAGAATGCACATCAGTGCTGCAGCTAGTCGATCGGTTGGTCCACCTGGAAGGTAAAAAAAAAAAATGAAAAAACCAGGCCGCAACGCAATAATTTTATTAACTTTTAAACAGAACATATAAACTTTAACTTTTTGAACTGAACATTAACCTTTTTGCTTACTGGTGATTTTTTTTTTAATTTTTATTTTTTTTACCTTTATAGGACAAACCTCTCCTTCCCCATGGGACAATGTGCAAAGCGCAAATCGCCCAAAGATGTGGCGAAGTGCGTTATGCACTTTGTCCCAGGTGAAAGGAAAGGTTTGCAGCAGCTCTGTGTGAATGGGCCCTAATAGCCCTGTGTGCTTGTCCTGGTGAGATGTGATCCCTATGCTAGGTGTACCTGTGTGTGGTACTTCCGGAAACACTCCCCTAAGCATAGGGCAGGGTGGTCAGGGCAGTCAGGACAGAAATAGCGGGTGTCACGCCTTATTCCACTCCTGCTACAGACACAATATCTTTTTCGAGGTGACGGTTGGGTTGAGGTACCGGCAACGACATTGGGGAAATGTCGTTCGTGTAGACGGCTAACTACACTGGTGGATGGGGCCACAGAACCTCCTGGGTACAGGAGGTTCTCGATGATCTCTTCCTGAAATTTGAGGAAGGATCGTGTTCTCCCAGCCTTACTGTAGAGAACAAAACTATTATACAGAGCCAATTGAATTAGGTATACAGACACCTTCTTATACCAGCGTCTGGTTCTGTGGGAAACTAAATACGGAGACAACATCTGGTCATTGAAGTCCACCCCTCCCATGTGAAGGTTATAGTCGTGGACTGAGAGGGGCTTTTCAATGACACGGGTTGCTCGCTCAATTTGGATTGTCGTGTCTGCGTGAATGGAGGAGAGCATGTAAACGTCACGCTTGTCTCTCCATTTCACCGCGAGCAGTTCTTGGTTACACAAGGCAGCCCTCCCCCCCCTTGCAAGACGGGTGGTAACGAGCCGTTGGGGGAAGCCCGCACGACTAGTTCGCGCGGTGCCACAGCAGCCAATCTGTTCTAGAAACAAATGCCTGAAGAGGGCCACACTTGTGTAGAAATTGTCCACATAAATATGGTACCCCTTGCCAAATAAGGGTGACACCAAGTCCCAGACTGTCTTCCAAGTCAGGGCAACCGACCGGCTCCAGGGTCTGATCTTTTCCCTCATAGACATGAAATTTGTGGGTATAGCCTGTGGCCCTTTCACAGGGCTTATACAATTTGACCCCATACTGGGCACACTTGCTTGGGATGTATTGTTTGAAGCCAAGGCGCCCGGTAAAATGTATTAGGGACTCGTCTACGCAGATGTTTTGCTCTGGGGTATACAAATCTGCAAATTTCTGGTTGAAATGGTCTATGAGGGGCCGAATTTTGTGGAGCTGGTCAAGAGCTGGGTGGCCTCTGGGACGGGAGGTGGTGTTGTCGCTAAAGTGCAGGAAACGCAGGATGGTCTCAAATTGTGTCCTGGACATAGCAGCAGAGAACATGGGCATGTGATGAATTGGGTTCGTGGACCAATATGACCGCAATTCATGCTTTTTAGTTAGACCCATGTTGAGGAGAAGGCCCAGAAAAATTTTAATTTCGGAAACTTGGACTGGTTTCCACTGGAAAGGCTGGGCATAAAAGCTTCCCGGGTTGGCGGTTATAAATTGTGTGGCATACCGATTTGTTTCTGCCACAACTAAGTCTAAGAGCTCCGCAGTCAAGAACAGCTCAAAAAATCCCAGGGCCAAACCGATCTGAGCTGTCTCAACCCGAACTCCAGACTGGGCGGTGAAAGGGGGAACTACAGGTGCGGCTGAAGTTGGGGACTGCCAATCAGGGTTTGCCAGCACCTCAGGGATTCTAGGGGCTCTACGGGACTGTATGTGCGGTGGCTGCGACGGGGTAACTACTGCACGTGCCACCGTACCAGCTTCAACTGCCCTACTGGTGCTCGCCACTTCACCATGTTGTACGGCAGTGCTGGTACTAGGTCCAGGATGGGCTGCACTGCTGGTGTATGCCTCACCACGTAATCTGACAGCGCCAGTCCCACTCTGCTGCCCTTGAAGCGGATCCTGCGCAACCTGTGGTCTAGCGACACGGGGCCGGGTACGCCTGGTGCTATCAGGGACCTCAGCCTCCTCATCCGAACTTTGAGTCAGACTGCCACTGCTTTCTACAGGTTCATTTTCATCAGATGAGGGTTCCCATTCCTCATCCGACTGGGTCAGAAGCCTGTAGGCCTCTTCAGAAGAATACCCCCTGTTTGACATTTGGGCAACTAAATTTAGGGGTATTCCCT